>NC_053424.1:116221776-116284584 GCF_007990345.1 Gossypium hirsutum | reverse complement strand
TAGGGTCCATATACATGGACAATATCCCCTAGAGATAATCAACTCCAATGACTCTACATTTCATCTATGGTCCTAGGTCATCACCGCAAAATCCACAATGTAACTCACTTAATTATGACAATGTCTCCTAGACAGGGTCTATTCCCCCTGAATAACACATTTAATCGTATCCTAGGAATAAAAAAAAAGACACATAATAAAAAGAAATATATCAACGATTCAAAAATAAAAAATCATCTTAGGTTCATTCCCTTAGGTATTTAGGGGTTTTAGTTCATAACTAATAAGAAACATCTCAGAAGAATAAAGAATACAAAACATAAGAAACCCAAAACTCCTGAAGGGAATGAGGAGAAATCTTCAGTCTGATGATGAATTCGGCTTTTGAGATAGATCAATCGGCTTCCTTGGAGTAGTTCCTTACCCCTATTCTCCGTTCCCTTTTTCTCCTCTTCTAGGGTGTATTATAGGCTTTGGAATACATAGGAGCCCTCAAAAGTGGACTTTTCCAAATTTGACTTTCCTTGAGCTATCAGCGTGTTCGAGTCTGTTAGAATGGCACGGGCGTGTGCTATGCCCTTGTAGTCGTGCTCCCGTGTGAGGAGGTTCAGGCCGTGTTGATTTGTACTTTGACCCATTTTCTCCGTTTTTGGCCCGTTTCTCATTCCTTTCGCTCTCTTAAGCTCTCCTAAGTGTAAAACATGAAATTAAAGCATTAGGAGCATCGAAATTCACCAATTCTAATGGAAAATCATCCATAAAATGCGTTAAACGTGGGGGAAAAATATGAATAAATTACGATTTATCAATACCCCACACTTAAGCATTTGATTCTTATCAATAATATTCAAATAATCCATAGGTAATCATACATTGAAATTCAACTAAAAGAACATAAAGTGTCAAGCATTTCAAGTTGAGCATTTATTCCGAAAACATAGGTGTCTTCCCTCATCTAAGTAATTACCTTTATTCAAAATATCACAGAGTTTACATCCTCACTAAAGATTCACTCAAATCACTCGAGGTGTTTAAGGACAATAAATGAAGCACTCAATAGTCAATAATGAAAAGTCATTACCATAGGCTTGCATGAAAATTAAATCTACACCACTATAATTTAAGATGATACATTAATCAAAAGGTCTTTAAAGGGTTTTAATAAGGCTTGGTTATAGGTGTGGTCACAAGCTGAAAGAAAGGGTTAGAATCGAGATTGAATTGAAAAATTGTCTAACTAGAAAAATAGTTAATCTTCACTTACGTACAACAAGCTCTCTCAGAATGAAATTACAATAGTTTTTTAAGAAAAGTTAAATAACATAGACACTATTAAGAACAAGACATAGCTAAACAATTTATCAATTCAAATCTCGACAAAATAGGATTAATTTAAGGGATTCAACAATAATGGTTAAGGGTTAATATTAAGGTTAATACAAGGAATGGCTTGTTAGGCTCAAGGGGGTTTACGAGAGGTTAATCGTGGAGGTAGGCTTTTCATGGCAAGTGCCTTAATCATTTTGATATATCAAATCAAATGGTGTGGTCTCGACATGCATAATCAAGCAAGTTCTAGAATAACAGTTCAATACTGACGCACTCAAAGCAATAATAAAAGTGAGCATGAAAGGATGAATAGATGCTCAAAAGGCTCAAAAGGCTCAAAAATCTCACAAAAATTATGGCTTTTTGATGTTTAGACTCTTGAATTCCAATTCAAATTAATACCTAAACTAGGGGAAACAACCTCTAATTTAAAATTCTTAAAAATTAACTTATCATGCTTGATTCTCTAATATCTTAAAGTTTAAATAATCAATGCATAAATCCCTATGTTTTAATTCAAGATATATCAATCAAAATCATAAATTAATTAAAATTTATCCTAAATATGATATGAGAGTTTTTCAAGAGAACAAGATGTTTATTCAGGGATTTTTCTGATAATGAAATAAATACCCCTTACACTTAAGATGTACATTGCCCTCAATGTACAAAGATAGATATTAGAGTATAAAAATAAGATAGGGGGAGGAGTGAAACTTCATGTATTAAGAATGGATGATATCCTTGGATTGGCGAGATCGAGTATTGGAGATACTTTGGATGGCAAGCTGGACTCTAAAGGTAAGCCGTTTTGCTTTTTTTTTTTTTTGAAAAGGAAAACAAATGAATATTAAAAACTTAATAAAGGAAAAATAAAATAAGATAATTATTCTAATTTTCAAGTGGCACGGCCGTAGCACACTCCCGTGTGTGCCGTGGCTTGCTCGTGTTTGTCGCGAATTAAGATGTCGCCACACGGTCTTCTCGTACGCCCATGTGTATAGGCCGTGTCGCTACGTGATCGTATTGCGCAACCATGTCTGGCGTGATTCGCTTCTTCTACGATCGTGTAGGTTTTCGCACGTCCGTGTTTATTCGGAAGATTCGACCACGGCCATGTCGCCCGGTCATGGCGTTTTATCGCAGCCCGTGTTTGGGGAAATCTTTTACCTTGTTTTGCACGGCCATATCGCACAACCGTTTTTCCCTCCGTGTTGGTCACACGGCTGTGTGATCGGCCGTGTGGAGTTGGGAACCTGTACCTCAAATACCCTGTTTGTGACCTAAATGTTTAAAACTTGAATTTAAAATAATTTAAAATCGTTAGTACTCGGGTTGCCTCCCGAGAAGCACTTGTTTATAGTCTAAGCTCGACTGTTACCTTGTTGGTATATTCAGGGCGGTTTGTGGAGTCGTAGCTCCTCTCCATCGACTTTAAAATTCTCACCATTATAAAGTTTGGGACGGTGTCCATTTACTTTGAAAGTACCGTATGATGGGTGACTTACCGCTATTGTGCCATATGGATGAACAGATTGAATTACGAAGGGTCCTGACCATCGTGATTTTAGTTTCTCGGGAAACATTTTGTGTCTTGGGTTGTATAGTAAGACGAGATCTCCAACTTCAAATTGTTTTTGTTGCTTTAAACGAACGTCATGGCGCCGCTTTGTTGCTTCCTTGTATAGGCGTGAATTTTCGTATGCATTGGCTCACCATTCATCTAGCTCGTTCAGCTGCATCAACCTATTTTTTCCTGCAAGTTCGAGATCAAGGTTTAGAAATTTAATAGCCCAAAAAGCTTTATGCTCTAGTTCGAATGGTAGATGACAACTTTTTCCATAAACAAGTCTGTAAAGTGATGTCCCTATAGGAGTCTTAAAAGCAGTTCTGTAGGCCCATAAGGCATCGTCTACTTTTGTTGCCCAGTCTTTTCTGTTTGATTCTACTATTTTTCAAGGATTCGTTTGAGTTCTCAGTTTGCTACTTCAACTTGTCCATTAGTTTGAGGATGGTATAGGGTGGCTGTTCTATAATGAACTCCGTATTTCTTAAGGGTTTTTCAAATTGAGTATTACAAAAATGAGTGCCCCTGTCACTGATAATTGCTCTAGGTGTTCTGAATCTCGAGAAGAGTTTTTAAGGAAACGTGCTACCACTCTAGCATCATTAGTAGGTAGAGCTTGGGCTTCTACCCATTTGGACATGTATTCAACTGCTACTAAGATGTATTTATTTCCAAATGAACTGGGGAATGGGCCCATGAAATCGATACCCCAAACGTCAAATATTTCACAAGAAACCATATTGCTTTGAGGCATTTCATCACGTTTAGTTATGTTACCTGTCCGTTGGCATTTGTCACATAAAGTAACATACCTGATAGCGTCTTTGAATAATGAAGGCCAATAAAAACCTAATTCAAGTATTTGTGTGCGGTCTTAGTTCCACTATAGTGTCCTCCGGTTGGCCCTGAGTGGCAGTGTTCCAATATTTTTGATATTTCTGAGCCTGTAACGCATCTTCTAATGACTTGATTTGCACATCTACAAAATAGAAATGGATCATCCCAAAAGTAGTTTTTCACATCATTAAAGAATTGCTTCTTTGCTGGTGTGTTAACCCTTTTGGGCTAATGTTAGCAGCTAAAAAATTCGCGATGTCCACAAACCAAGGTACCTCGGAGTTAGATATAGCGAAAAATTATTCTTCAGGGAATGAATCATTTATTTCCACGTCATCTAGTTCTCTGGTATTGGATTTCTAGAGCCTGGACAGATGATCAGCCATGAGGTTTTTAGCTCTTTTCTTGTCTTGAATTTCCAAGTTGAATTCCTGCAATAGGAGAATCCATCGAATGAGTCGAGGTTTTGCATCGGTTTTAGTTAAAAGGTAGCGAAAGGCGGAATGGTCAGTGTAAACAACAACTTTAGACAATATGAGATATGATTAAAATTTATCAAATGAAAAAACCACAGCTAGCAACTCTTTTTCGTAGTAGTATAGTTTTCTTGTGCAGCCGTTAAGGTTTTGCTGGCGTAATAGATAGGTTGAAAATACTTGTCTCTTCACTGTCCCAATACTGCACCTACTGCAAAATCACTCGCATCACACATTAGTTCAAATGGAAAGTTCCAATCAGGTGCAATTGTGATTGGAACATTAATTAATTTATCCTTTAAAGTATTAAATACTTCTAAACATTCCTGATCGAAGTTAAAAGGTATATCTTTTTCTAGCAATTTAATCAAAGGCTTAGTTATTTTAGAAAAATCCTTAATAAATCTTCTATAAAAAACAGCATGTCCTAAAAAGCTTCTAATAGCCTTAACTGAACTAGGAGGTGGTCATTTTTTGATTGTTTCTATTTTAGATTTATCCACCTCAATCCCTTTACTAGAAATTTTATGCCCTAATACAATACCTTCTTGAACCATGAAGTGACATTTTTCCCAGTTAAGCACAATGTTTGTTTCCTCACATCTTATTAAAACTCATTTTAAATTTTTAAGGTAGAGATGGAAAGAGTTACCAAATACCAAAAAATCATCTATGAAGACTTCCATGATATCTTCCACGAGTTCATCGAATATGGCTATCATACAGCGCTGAAAATGGCAGAAGCATTACATAATCCAAAAGGCATTCTACGATAAGTGAACGTACCATATGGGCATGTGAATGTCGTCTTTTCTTGATCTTCAGGAGCTATTGGGATTTGGAAGTAACCAGAGAGTCCATTTAGAAAGCAGTAATACATGTGTTTGGATAATCTTTCTAACATTTGGTTAATGAATGGCAAGGGGAAGTGATCTTTTCTTGTGGCGTCATTCAGTTTCCTGTAGTCTATGCAAACTCTCCACCCTGTAACTGTTCTTGCTGGGATTAATTCATTCTTCTCGTTGGTCACAACCGTCATGCCTGCTTTCTTGGGGACAACCTGCATTGGACTTACCCAAGAACTGTCAGAAATAGGATAAATAATTCCAGTATCTAGAAGTTTAATTACCTCGGCTTTTACAACTGCCTTCATGTTGGGGTTCAGACGTCTTTGAGCTTGCACACACAGATTGTATTCATCTTCCATCAAAATTTTGTAGGTGCAAAAAAGGGGGCTGATTCCTTTAATGTCAGAAATTTTCCATGCTATGGCATTCTTATGTTGTTTTAATACTTGGATTAATTCCTCTTTCTTTTTGGGTTGCAAATTAGAAGTAATAATAACTGGTAATGTAGAATTATTTACAAAGAATGCTTATTCTAAATGGTTTGGTAATTGTTTAAGTTCCAGTTTGGGAGACTTCTCAATAGAGGGTTTTTGCTTAAGTTCATCGTTTATCTTAATACCCTCATATTCTACTTGTCTTGATGAATGGTCATTAGGTTTCTCACCTGTCTCCTCGTCTTGAGCTGGATACGGTTCTGTCGTCTCCTCTTGTACAATTTCCTGAAAAGAGTCTTGAGTAATATGATCAATAGAGTCAATGAAATAACATGAATCATCCTGTTCCCTAGAGAATCTTATAGCATTGCAAATTTCAAAGATCATCTCCTCGTCACCTACTCTAATTACCAATTTACCGTCACCCACGTCAATCACAGCTCTAGCAGTGGCTAGGAATGGGCGCCCTAAAATTAAGGGTACTTCCACATCTTCATCCATATCAAGCACAATAAAATTAACAGGGAATATAAATTTATCCACTTTTACGAGTACGTCTTCTATAATACCCCTAGGATATTTAATAGATCTATCGGCTACTTGAATACTCATCCTAGTAGGTTTAGGTTCCCCAAGACCAAGTTGTTTGAACATTTTATATGGCTTCAAATTAGTACTAGTGCCTAAATCAGCTAGTGTTTTTTCAACATTCAGATTACCAATTAAGCAAGGGATAGTAAAACTTCTTGGATCTTTTAGTTTGGTTGGCAGCTTGTTTTAGAGTATGGCGGAGCACTCCTCGTTGAGTTCTACTGTAGATAAGTCCTCGAACTTCCTTTTATTTGTTAGAAACTCTTTCAAAAATTTTGCGTAGGTAGGCATCTGCGAGATGGCTTCAACAAAAGGTAAGTTGATATGTAATTGCTTAAAAAGTTCAAGAAACTTACCAAATTGTGCACCAATGCGATCTTTTTTTAATTTTGCTGGATATGTAACCGGTGGTGTATATTCCCCCAGCACTGGTTTGTCACTATTTTCGGGTTTTTCTTCCCTCCTTTTGCTTTTCACGGCTTCTTGTGCTAACTTCTTTTTAGATTCTGCTAACACTTTCCCACTCCTTAGTGTAACTGCTTTGACATGCTCTATTGATTTGGTATTACTAAGTACCTAGTGGCCTTTCCGAGATTAGTTTAGAAAACTGGCTTATTTGAGTTTCGAGTCCTTAGATCGATGCTTGTTGATTCTTAAGTGCTGTCTCAGTGTTCTGAAAACGAGTTTTTGATACCGAAATAAACTTTGAGAGCATCTCTTCAAGGTTTGGCTTCTTTTCTTGTTGATAAGGTGGCTGTTGAAAACCCTGAGGATTTTGTGGCTTTTGATTCCCTTGACCACCCCAGGAGAAATTTGGGTGGTTCGTCCAACCTGTATTATAAGTATTACTGTATGTGTTATTTTGATATCTAAAGTTATTATTACCCATATAGTTGACTTGTTCCTCCTCAGTTGTAGGATTGAAGGATTGATATTCTGTATGCACACCTCCTCCGCTTGAGTCACACCTCATTACTGGATGTACCCGCGTAGAACTAAGAAAACCATCAATCTTTTTATTAAGAAGTTCTACCTGATTAAAGAGCATGATGACTGAATTGATGTTATAAACGCCGGCTGTTTTCGTTGGCTTTGTCCTCATAACTTGTCACTAATAGTTATTCAGTGACATCTCCTCTATAAACTCATAGGTATCTTCCAGTGTTTTATTGTTGATGGTTCCGCCAGCAGCTGCGTCAACCATTTAACGAGTCGAGGGATTCAAACCATTATGGAATGTTTGTGCTTGAAGCCAAAGCGGTAACCCATAGTGAGGGCACCTTCTTAGTAAGTCTTTGTATCTTTCCCATGCATCATAAAGTGTTTCTAAATCCATCTGCACAAAAGAAGAGATATCATTATGTAATTTAGCCGTTTTAGCCGACGGAAAGTATTTTAGTAAAAAATTTTCGGTCATTTGTTCCCAAGTAGTGATAGACCCTCGTGGTAATGAGTTCAACCACTGTTTAGCTTTGTTTCTCAGTGAAAAGGCGAACAACCGAAGATGAATGGCATCATCAGAAACGCCATTGATTTTAAATGTATCGCAAAATTCCAGAAAGTTTGCTAAGTGAGCGTTGGGATCTTCATCCTCCAAACCATCAAACTGAACAAAATGTTGTATCATTTGAATTGTGTTAGGTTTCAGTTCAAAAGTATTTGCAGCTACAGCAGGTCTAACTATGCTAGATTCAATTCCTATTAAAGAAGGTTTAGCATAATCATACATAGTGCGTGGAGCAAGATTTTGATTAGCCGCAATTGTAGGAGGAAGCTGATTGCCTTGGTTTTTAGCCATCTCTTCGGTTGGGGGTTGAGTATCGTCTTCTTGCTCGTTCTTCGTGTATCTTAAGCTGCGCCTTATTTCTCTTTGGTTTCTGCGAACTGTACGATCGATTTTTTCGTCAAAAAGTAATGGTCCCGACGGGTTTCTTCTAGTCATAAACTATAAAAATCTGCCAAGAAAAAGAAAAAGTAAATTAATAAATATAATAATAATTAAATTAAATTAAATTAAATTGCAAGAAAAATAAATGGCTAAAGTAATAAAAATTGAGCGTTCCTAATATTTTAGTTCCCCAGCAACGGTACCAAAAACTTGATCGCGAGGTTTCGTGATAGGTTTTAAATATTTATAATTACTCGTTCTTGAACTAACTAATATCGCGATGTAGGCAAGTGTACCTATCGAACAGTAGTATAGTTTTAGCAAGACCGGATTGACGAACCCAAAGGAACTAAAAGCACTAGTAATGATTGTCTTTTTACTATGTAGCCTAAGAATAAAAAGAGGTTTTGTTTTAATTAACTAATTATCTAAACTAAGAACTCACAAAGAAAATAATTGGGGAATTGCTTTCGAGGAAAATCGATTGACTTAAGACAATACCTAAGGAAAAATCCACCTAGACTTTACTTGTTATTCTGGCTCCGAACCGGACGATTTATTCATTCAACTTGTTCCGTAGAGTTCCCTAAGTTATGTTATTATCCCTATTCAAGACTAATAACGTCTAATCCCTAGATTGAATAACTGAGACTTTTCTCTAATTAACACTCTAGGGTTACATTAACTCGATTTATGGATCCCTTATTAGGTTTCACCCTAATCTGGTAAAATCTTGTCACCCTATTTCTAGGCGCGCAATCAACTCCGCTTAATTATGACAAATGTACTCTTAGACAGGGTCTATTCCTCCTCTGAATAAGAGCATGTCTTAAATCAATATCCTGGGATATCAAAACAAGAATTAAGAACACATAATTAAAAACAAGTTAAATATTTATCATACGATTCAGAAAATAATAACAAGATTCGTCTTAAGTTTCATTCTCCTTAGGTATTTAGGGGTTTTAGTTTATAACTAAATAAGAAAACATCTCAGAAGAATAAAAAATACAAAACATAAAGAAAACCCAAAACTCCTGAAGGGAAATTGAGGAGAGATCTTCAGTCTTGATGATGAATATGGCTTCTGAGATGGATCAATCGGCTTCCTCGGAGTAATTCCTTACCCCCTATTCTCCGTCTCCCTTTTTCTCCTCTTCTAGGGTGTATTTATAGGCTTTGGAATGCCTAGGAGCCCTCAAAAGTGGCCTTTTCCGAATTGGACTTAACTTGGGCTCAATAAGGACACGCCCATGTGACACGCCCGTGTGCGATTACTTCAGGCTGTGTTCGAGCCTGTTAGAATGGCACGGGCGTGTGCTATGCCCGTGCGAGTCGTGCTCCAATTCTACCAGATTGGCACGGCCGTGTGGTCTGCCCTTGTGAGGAGGTTCAGGCTATGTTGATTTCGTACTTTGGCCTATTTTCTCCGTTTTTGGCCCGTTTCTCGTTCCTTTCTCTCTCCTATGCTCTCCTAAGTATTAGGAGCATCGAATTCACCAATTCTAATGGAAAATCATCCATAAAATACGTTAAACATGGGGGAAAATATGTATAAATTACGGTTTATCAACCACTAGGGGTTTGGTGTGGCTCTACCTAGGGTAAGTTCTTAAGGCTCATTATATGCGGCTCGATTTTAAAGTAAGGATACTTGAACTGAAAAATTTCTTGATCCTCACCCATTATAAGCTCATACAAACCGAGTTCAGTTTAGGGGAATACACTTCCCTATGGGTATACGGAGATGAAGACCTTATGAAGACATAGGTATGGATGTATCCCAAAAGCAATCCACTATCCTATACGGAGGTGAAGACCTCACGAAGGAATAGTTTCTCTCCTACTTAAGAAGGGCAAAATTGAACAGTTATGCAAATGCAATATGCGAAAAACACACAAAAAGAAACTTTCGAACCAATAAAACAGATATACTAGATCGCTATATAACTCGAGGTGTCAAAACATGAAGGATGAAATGTAATAAAGGGATCATAAATTTAAACCAAATTATCAATTTTCGACAAAAAGACCAAAAAGTAATCAACTCGTGGCTTGGCTCTCTTATTTTGTCCCCAGTGGAGTCGCCAAGCTGTCGAAATCTTTTTTTTTGAAATTGACTTTTTATTAAAAAACGAAAATAGGAGTCGCCACCAATCACTTTTTGGAGGCGTGATCGAGTCACCTCGCAATTTGATCGCTTCAATAAGAGGTTTGATTTATTAAAATAATGTTTTTCGATCTACAAAAATCCAGAAAATAGGTTCGGGAGTCGGTTACACACGAGGAAGGATTAGCACTTTCGTTACGCCCAAAATTAGTACCTAATTAATTACTTGATGTCTTTGGTGTCGAAAATTAAAAATTTGAAGAGAATTTAAAATACAATCCCTTATTAAGACATTGCTTAACTAAATTAATTTTCACGAAAAGGGGCTTATTTCAAGTTAATCGAGAAGAAAGGATCATATTCCGTAAGGTAGGACACAATGCCTTATATCCCCGAGAACAAGAATTAACGTCATTTTTAACGTCATTTGATCATCACTTAAATCTCTTTTTCATCTATTTTAAAGTAAATATCCGACTACCTCGATTTTAGAAAGAAGCCATATCTCGTAAGTTAAGAACATGACTTTTCTAATTCTAAATAATAATAATAATTACCTTGATTTTTAAAAAAATCCTTTTGGGCATCGTGCAAAGACGAATGCAATATTTAAAGTAATATGTATTTAGTTTATTCGGGTATAGCATAAAAATGAATGAATATATAAATACATAGTAATTAATGAAATAAAACAAAGTAGTGATAAGTAAAATGAGATGATACCAGGATAATAAATGAATGAATATATATAAAAAAACCAGCTAAAAGTAAGATAAAAATGCCATGCTTCGCGAATAATGATAGTGCGACATCAATTTGTAGTAATAATGGCGTAATATGCATAATAAAATATAAAAGTTAATAGTAATAATAAATCATGATACTAATATGCATAATAAGATAATAATAATGATAATAACAAAATGTGCAAAAAAATAAACAATCTATTTTTTTTGAAAGTATAAAAAGGTAAAAAATAAATAATGGAATAATAGCAAGGATAATATAAAAAATAAAATGTATAAATAAAAGAAAATATAAATAACCTAAATTTTAAATACTAAAATAAATAACATAATAAATAAAGAGGTAAAATTAACCAAATAAGGGATAAATTGAAATTTAAGAAAAACTTGAAGCATAAATTGCAAAATAAACAAAGAAAAGGAATAAAGGACTAAATTTAAAATATAACAAAACTAATAGTCTAAATTATAAAGAAAAAGAAACTGAAGGATTAAATTAAAATAAGATAAAAATTTAAGGGGTCAAATGGAAATTATTCCCCTCACATTAACATGTGTCATTCCCCAAGGGGTTCACAATGGGTCAGGGGACTAAATTGTACAGGGATTTAAATAATGGGGCAAAAATAAAAACAAATAAAAATGAATAGGACTAAATTGAAAAGTAGCAAAAAAGCAGAAGGGACAAAATAACAATTAGACCCCCTTTAAAAAACATGTTGATCCTGCTAGGTCAGGTCGGGTCGGATCGGGTTGGCCCCCAAAACGACGTCGTTTTGGGGCCTTTCAGACCCTTCTAAAACGGTGCCATATTGGCACCCTATATAAGTAAAAAAAACTTTAAAAAATCATTTCAGCCTATTCTTTTAAAAAAAATCCTGAAACCCTTTTTTTCCCTTCCCTGTGTCAGGCTTAGGTTTGGCGAGTTTTCGCTGCGACAGCCACCAGTCGCCGGCAATGACTCCATTGTTCCTGGTGGTTGAAAAAACCAAAAAAACCCACTTTGGGCTTTTCAACTCCCAAAATCTAGATCTAGGGTCGGTGCTCACCGGAGACCCACCGGTGGCTGCAAAAATGCGGAGGACGGTTCGATTTCCAACGACAAAATATCGAATGCCAGGTAATTTTTTATTTTATTTTTTATATATAGATAATAACAGATTAAAAAAGAAAAAATAAAGGACAAATAAATAAAAAAGATCACCTTTGAATTTTTTGATTGTTTCGTTTTCTATTTCGATTTCTATTCCCAAAAAAAAACATTTTCATATAGATTTGTTCAATGGCTTTTATAGCCATTTCATTCAATTTTTATATAATTTCTTTTTACTGTTCTTGCCACTGGTAATTGCGTGTGTTGTTTCTTCTTTTTTGCATGGTGGTTGACAGAGCAGTTGGTGGCAAGCGCTAGAAGCGGCAGCGGCTAGGCTAAGGTGTGGCGCGTGCTAGAGTTTTTTTTTTTTAAAATTTAGGCTTTTGGGCCATTTAAGTCATTAAATTTTTGTTTTGATTTGGGCCATTAGATTTGATATTGTAAATCGGCTGGATTGTTTTTATTTATTTTTTATTAGGCTTGATTTGTTTGGTTTGGGCCCGGACAGAATTGAGTTTACCATGTGCGGGCCATAGCATGCTACATGGCAAAAGTTTTCAATAACTTTTATAATAATATAACAATTTCTGAAAAATTTCGATGAAAGTTTATTTAATTCTTGATGAGTTTTTTTTACTTTTAAATTTTTATAATTATTTTTAATTTAATATTTTTTCCAATATAAAAAAATAGATCAAAATAAACTAACTGACTGAAATAAATAAACATAAACTTGACAATGTATAACCAAGTCCCTACTACTATGTCGCACTGATTGATTAGTGGCGCCTTGAGCTTAAGTACTTTAAATCAATATCATTTAATTTATGAGACCTAACCGAGTCAAAATACTTGGCTAATGATATATATAAATATTTCGAGTCAAGGGTGATTACTTAGAAAAGTCATAATCGAGAATTGGATCATTGACTTGAAAGTTATATAATATATATACAATGAATGCGTACAAACCATGAGGATGCCATTGTTGATTTTTTGGAACATTGCAGGGCACCCTGAAGCTAAAAAGACCAGAATAACAATATTCAATTGAAACACAACATCCCAAGCATTGCTATCAGAAGAAAATTCAAAAGCGAGGGTTTATTTTCTTGTCAGTCATTTTGGATATGTTTGACAAAATCATATCATATTTAAATTATTTCAAGTTATATATTCGTGTCATTTTATATTTAAGTAATTTAAATTTAGATAATTTTCTATTTGAAGTATTTTTATGTTTAAGTTGTACAGATTAAGATTATTGATTTTTTAAGAATAATTTTTGTTGACTTGAAATAATTGCAAAGTAAAAAGCAATATACGAGTAAAAATGACCGCGGAAGTAAACATTTCTACAAGTATTGCGAAAACAAAAGTTTAACAAGGGAAAAAGTTTGTTTATGCAGTTTAGTTTCCCTACGTTTATGTATCCTAATTCAGTGACAAGAATTCACTATTTTTCAATAATTATAACTGATGAACCTAATTCTAACACACCCTTATTTAGACTTTGAAAAGAATCCACTACTTAAATTTATATTCCTGTAAATCCAATGTAAAATTAATATTTAACTAAAATAATATTGATTAAACATTGCATTAGAGCATAAAATCATTACAAATAATATCAAAATTTTGAATATTCAAATTATATATTCAGACTGTTTACATAATTTTGACAAAAAAATATAATATATTTAAATGCAAATATTAATGTTGAATATTCAAACTATGTACCAAACTTTTGATAAGAAATATGATATATTTGAATTTAAATATTCAAATAATATATTAAAATATTATTTAATAAATACAATATATTTAAATTAATATTAGTAATCAACCCGTGCAATGCACAGGGAAAAAACTAATAAGTATGGAAGTAAGTTAAAATACTAAATTAAAAATAACAAAAAGTTGGTGAAGTAAGACGCAATAATTATGCTAATGATTTATGATAAATACAAAAGATATTTACACTAAATTAATAAATACATTCAATAATAGTTATTAGAGAAAAGGAAATAATTGTTGAAAATAAACTTTTTTTTAAATTAAGAAGGCTCGGCACAAGATAACCAAATTATTACAAAAAGAAATTTAAAAAAAGTATTATATCATCAATTAAAAATGATATTGTCTACTCTTTAGTATTATATTGTAAATAAAAGAAAGTTGTAATTAAATTGATAATAGTTTAGTTATATGATTTGTTGGAGCTTACTAGAGACACATGGCACCCTAAAATCATAAATTTTTAATTTAGACTTTTTATAATTTATAAAATTTTAAATTAGTAATGATAAAATTACACTTTAGCCTTCTTAAAAATGATAAAAATTTAATTTAACTCTTTAAAAATTATAAACATATAAAGCTATTAAAATGATAAAATTTTATTTTTACTATTTTAAAATATATAATTTAATTATTGCCCTCTCAAAAAATTTTTTAGCTCCATCACTGATTATACGTGGAAAATATCAATAATATCAAAATCTTATATTAAATTCTGCACGGGTTTCCGTTAAACATCTTAATAAGAGTGCTTAAAATTAATGTACCATGTAAATTAATTCAATGTTTATTTTGTAATAAAAATTTAAATATCTAAAATGAAAGTTTATGAAAATTATGTAATTTACCCTAAAAAATATTTGTTTTTAGAAAATATAATTTGACTAAAGTGTCTCCACATGTTTAAATAAGAGTGATGATTAGAAAAGTCTACAAGCTAGGATGATGACATCGTTGAATTTTCAGAACATTGTTACCTTCCCTGAAGCTATAAAAGACCAGAATAACATTGAGTTGAAGCCACAGCATCCCAAGCATTCAATCAAAAGAAAAACCAAAGGCGAATTTCTATTTTCTTCGTTAAAACAATGAGTTTCGGGTCCTCAGTAACCAAAAGGTAATTAAATCTTACGATTCCACAAATTCATATTTCACATTTAGAAATTTCTTCTTTAAAATAGGCTTACCAATGTGTTTTTAAAGTGAAAATGGTCGAACTCGAAGCTTAATTGGGTTCATATAATTAGTCCTGAAGACATGATATTGAATAGGTTTGGGTCCAACTTTTAGTATCTAAACCTTATTTCTTCTTTGTTTGATACAGACTGGATGGCAAGGTGGCACTGATAACTGGTGGTGCCAGTGGCTTAGGAGAGTGTACAGTCAGACTATTTGTCAAACATGGAGCCAAGGTTCTGATTGCTGATATTCAAGACGAATTGGGCAACTCCCTTTGTCAAGAGCTTGGAACGGATAACATCAGCTATGTCCACTGCGATGTAACATGCGAATCCGATGTTGAAAATGCTGTAAACTTGGTTGTCTCCAAGTACGGAAAGCTAGATATCATGTTCAACAATGCAGGCATTACTGGTGACAATGAAGTAAGAGTGACAGACGCCGGCGCTGAGGACTTCAAGAGAGTGTTCGATGTCAATGTATTGGGTGGTTTCTTGGGTGCCAAGTATGCTGCCAGGGCCATGGTCCCGGCTAAGAAAGGCTGCATACTCTTCACATCAAGTATTGTTTCAAAAATCAGTGTGGGTCTCCCCCATGCATACAAGGCATCAAAGCATGCCGTCGCAGGGCTGACGAAGAGCTTGAGCGTGGAGTTAGGTGAGCATGGAATTAGAGTTAACTGCATTTCGCCTAACGCAATTTTGACCCCATTGTTCCAAAAATCAATTGGGAATATTGATAAGAAGAAGGGAGAGGAGATGCTTGCGGTTTCAGCAGTGTTGAAAGGCCCCGTACTGGAGGCTGAAGATTTTGCCAATGCGGCACTGTATTTGGCAAGTGATGACGCTAAATTTATTAGTGGTGTTAACTTACCAGTCGACGGAGGGTATAGTCTTAGCAATCAGTCATGGAAAATGGGATTCGCAGCACTTTTGGAATAAATCAAGAAGTCCTCAACTTTACTCTTTCAACAGGTTTTCTTAAATAAGGAAAGTAAATCCAAAAATTAAACTTGTAATAAATTGTATCATTGAATTTGATCAATCCTACTTGTTATGTTGTTCAAATGAGCAAATTAATTTCTTTTTTTAATTTAGGGTAGACAATAATTGATCTAGTCAAGAGAAAATTTAAGCACCCAAAATCATAAGAACTGATTAGAGTTTACGACCATTTTCTTAAATTTAAACGATTTTCCTTTTTCCTTTTCCTAAAAATCAAATAATTTTCTTAAGATATTATACCCAAGAACTATATATTTTTATTAAAAAATGTACGGAGGGGGGGAATTAACTCTTTATGCTTCAAGAAGGAAATAAATTTTAAAACATTTTCTTGGATTGTCAAGAAAAAACTCACAATGCTTATGTGTCATATTTTATGCTTATTAATATAAATAGTAAACAAAAATATCTTCAAATTATTATGTTTATTTTAAATTGGTTTTAAATTTCAAAACATTTTAATTACATTTCAAATATTTTAGTTTTATTGGTTAGTTTGAATACTTTATTTTTATTAAAAATAATTATGTGAATTTTAAGAATTTTTAACTATTAAAATTATATGTTAAATATATGTCCATTACAGTACCATTTTTTGTCATGTGTCTACCAAGTGAGAATTTAATAAAAAATAGAATGTTACACCAGTGAATTTAATAGAACAATTTTACGATGTTAACAATTAGATCTAATCATTTAAATCCAAAAACTAAAGAGATTAAATTCTCAAACACAAAAATATTGGAATTGAATACAAATATATAGAAAGTACATAAACTTGGACCATATTATAACCTTTATATTTTAACTTCATAATTTATCCCCAAAATAATTAAACCAAAGTAAAGCATGAGTTGAGAACCATACTAGTTACTTGTTTATACTTGTATTAAGCCTATTACTAGCTTGATCTTACAAGTTAACTGAGCACCAATTTAATTATGATATTATTAAAATACCCTTTTATATACAAAATAATAAGTGTTAATAGGAGGGTATTTTTTATCTTTTTATTTTTAATAAATTAATACTATAATAAAATTTGAATTTAGGACACATGCATATTAGTCATTTACCTTTTCCATTTCAACCAAAGAATCGTTTGATTTTTATGAGTTTTTAAGAATTATATATATTACCAAAAATACATATATATATTGCCTTATTTCAAAGTATATATATATACACGTTTCCCTACCCGCACAACAATATAACTATAAATACAGTTATCTAGGACCATATACATATATATTCAAGACATGAAACTTTATATATATGCAACCACATGAAAGTAAGCCAACTCGATCCACAATAAGCATAGATTAACTCTTAGTGTTTGCATGAAATCTCGTATCATCATACACAATAAACATCTTCAAGCTCTTGCATGAAAATCCAGTTTCATGACATAACTTCACGTAACATAAGTCATTATATTCTATCATGCTTCACATGTTTTTCATGTGGAAAACACATTACTTTTCTGTTTCAGGAAGAATGCCCAAACTTTGCTGGAAAACTCATCAATGATCATCAACATATAATTAGCGCCACCCTTCGAAGGCACTTTAGATGGTCCCAAAAGATCAGAATGAATATAATACAGCGTTCTCTTAGTGTTATGGATTTCTCTGGTGAATCAAACTCTCTTTTGCTTCCCAAAAACACGGTGCTCACCGAACTTCAATTTGCTACTGCCTTGTTCATCAAGAAGTTCTCTTTTGGTCAATTCTATCATGTCGTTCTCACCCATATACCCTAGAGGCATATGTCAAAGTCAAGTAACATCATCATCTGACAAGTAAAAGAGGAAGCGACAATTACATCACCAGTAACAGTTGAACATTGCAAAACATATAACTTGACAATCTTTCTGTGCCCTTATCACAACGAGGGAGCCCTTGCTAATCTTCAAAGCCCCACTTTCAGTTGTGTACTTGTGCCCTTTAATCAAGAGTACTTAACAAAATCAAATTCCTCTTCAATTCTTGTACATGTTGTACACCACTAAGTGTTTGGACGACTCTATCGAACATATTAATTTTGATCGTGCCAATACTTGCGATTTTACATGAAGTATTATTTCTTATCAAAACTATAATAGGTCATTTTTGCCCGGGCCCAAACCAAACCAAGTAAAAATAAAATAAGGCTTCGTTTGTTTGCCAATAAAATGTTTTCCGGAAAATAATTTCTAGAAAATGATTTACTTTTCTGAAAATGATTTACTTTTCCAGTGTTTGGATGAATCTGTGTAAAATATTTTCTGTTGTTTGGCAGGTTTCTTGAAAATATTTTCCGGAAAAGCTGTTTTTACATATATTAATAAATTTATATATATTAATAAATTTATATTTTAAATTATTTTTACATATATTGCAATAATTTATTTATAAATAAATAAATCAAATTTAATATATAATAATACTCAATTATTAAGCTAGAATATTAACCCTCATAAATTGAAAACAACCAAAGTCTATTAACACTTTTTCAGATAAACGTCAAACACAAATACTTTAAAGAAGAAAAAGAGAAACCCCTGTAACATAGGTTTTCCTTGTATACATAATGGAAGTTTATTAGCTTAATATTGATGACCACAAAAACTTTATTGTTCATCAATTTAATTTTACAGAGAAATTATTTTTTCTCAGACAAATGTATAATTTGAAGACTTTGAGGAAGACATTGGAGACTCTTGATTGTAATATCAGCTTTCTCTTTTGCCAACTGTTGTGCCTTGGACATATCCCATATCCCATATGTATGATCCTCTAGCCTGTGTATCCATTGTGTTGGTGAATTTGAAGATGCCTTGGGCATATCCCATATGTGAACAAGACTATCATGCCTCCACTGGCCAGTTGTTGTCCAGAAGCTGACCATTTCAGCCCACAAACTTTTTGCCGATATCCTCTGTAGGTTTTAACAACATGGGATCTAATCCTTACATTATTGTTAACTATCATACCATCCATTCCTCCAGTTGTAAGAAAGTGACTATTCCATGCCATTGAACCCACTATTGATCAGTGACAACCTCTCAGAGTGTGCAACTGCAAGCATTAGAAAATAAAGGATTGAGTCGGAATAAATGACAGAACTGGGAAACAAAAAGAAATTGCTAATATTTAGAGCTTATACAAACCTGCCTATTTGAAGCAAAATCCCATAACTGTACTTCAGAATTGTTCAAGCCAATGGAAGAATTCAACAGGTGTTGGTGGCTTGTTCTTGAAAGCCAAGATCCAAGTCCTATTCATGTTCAAGACCTCGGCTAGCTGCATCCTATAGGCCTCCCTGGCTGGTGAGAAAACTGTCTGGTTCTATTTGATCTTCCTCCCTTCAGTCAGCATGTAATGCGCATAATCATAGTCCATTGCTGAACGATTTGGCATGAATCTATCGAGCTGCCAGTACAAAGAAAACATCCAATTTGAATGTCATTACAAAGTGTAATTTATCAAGATATAATTTTAAGCAAACCAGTTTCCTAAAATAAAATTTTAAGACCAAGGTTTCATTACTATTTACGTATATTCCATTGTGAAATTGGAAAACCATATAAATAAAGGACAAGAAAGCATTCATGTGAATGTCATCACAAAATCTAATTTATCATGCTGTAAAATTGAAGTCTTATTTGACATACATAATAATCCTGCTCAATTGTCCATGAAATGCCAACCCCATACCTAAAATGCTATAACAACTATTTTTACTTCACATCATGTAGTGATCACTACCATCAAAACATTGAAAATGGTCTATAAAAACACTAACAGAAAAAGTAAAAAGATGAACTCTCACCAGAGAATCAGAGGCATCTTTCTTGACTTTGCAACTTGAATTTCCGGTTTCAAGATTTTCTACATTTTTATTGGAATCTTCTCCTTGCAAAGTGTTCTGCACTTAACACCATTAGGATACAGTTCCTTATTTGACTATACATCCAATTCTCCATTACTAATTACACAAAATTCCTGACTAATTAAGCAAATAGTAAGGGAAAAAACTCGTTCACCTCACAGACCATCAATTCAACATAAATCCTTAACACTACAAACCTTACCATTCATAGAAGTTCATATAACCAATAATCATCAATGTAAATTCTACAAATTACTTAATTCAAACAATCTATACCATGTGTAATAACCCAAATTTGATCGGGCTGAAAGTAGAATATAAAAATTAAATAAATAAGTATTTATTTATTTAAAATGTCCATTTAAAAAGTCCAATTACAAGACCCTACCCAGCAGGCCCACTGTTACTACCCAACAACCCAAATACACCCCAAAAAAAATAACCCAACATCCCGTTAGCCTAAATCAAACCCAATAACCCATAGCACGTTACAGTGACCCAATACACCAATACAGTCATGGCCCAAATTCTTAGCAGGCCCAATGAGCCCCAAACACACATCAAACCTTAGGGTTTCTTCCTAATTCTCTTTTTTTACTCGCGCCGTAAAGGATTCTGGAAGCTTTGGGGAGTGTCTGTCTAGTTCCCCGAATCGAGGCCATCAATGCAGTCAAGGCCGGGACCGTCACCGCCATCATCGAAGCCTTCGCCACCGCTGGATTTCTCGCAAATACCTGCAAAAATAGAAAGAAAACGACAGAAACAGAACAAATATGGCAAGAAATAAACCAAAGATTGTAAAGATTCTTTCTTTTTCTTTTTCAGTGGCTATAAAAAGCCCAAATTGAGAGGATGTAAAGGGATGATTTTGAGGTTTCTGAAATACATACATAGATGCAATAAAAATCTTATTTTTACATACGTACACAAAGTAGGATACTACAGTTAATTGAGATACACAAAGGTAAAATATTTTACATATATGTACTTATATACTGTAAATAATGAAAAGAAAAAGGTCGAACCCTTTATTTGCGTAGAAAAATCGGGGTTTCGGGTCTTCGGCCACCGAACGGGGAGGAGTCGGTGACGGCGCATGGGCGCGTGAAGCCAAGGACCGAGGCTCGGCTCGACGGAGACCGGAGCCAAGCTCTCTCTCTCTCTCCTCTCATTTCAGAGAGAATTTTAAGTTTTTTTTTTTAAAACCCAGTGTAAAATGATTTTTGGGCTAAAGCTTTGGTTTATATAGCCCCAGCGAAACGACGGCGTTTTAGACCCCCAGGATCCGCGCGTTGACCCGATTACCCGGGAAGGATCCGCGCATTTTTAGAATTGGGTTAATTACCCGATCAGTCCTTCTACCCTTTTTTAGTTTATAATTACACTTTATTTTATTTATGATTTGGCCTTATTATTTTGTTTTAGTTTTAATTTAATCCAAACGGTTATTACATCCTGGAGACGGCGTCGTTTAGAATTAGGGCAAACTGCCCAGTGAGTCCTTTGCCGTTTTAATTCTCGCAAATCAGGCCCAGAACTTATACTATTTTGCAAATTAGCCTTATAATTCTATTTAAATTCAATTTTAACCTTTGTTTTACCATTTTTAAATTATATTATTTTATTTTATATAATCTATTTATAAAAACTATACATATATTATTATTAAAAATACTACTTATATTTTTATCATATATTATTTTCCTATATATATCTATACTATATTTTATCACTTAATGTTTAAATATCTTTATCTTTATATTATCTTACGTTTTAAATATATTATTTTATATTATTATTATTTTACATTATTATTTATATATGGTTATTATATTTGTGCTTATATTATATATTAATATATATACTATACATTATTTTTATATACATGTTATATATATTATTTTATATTATTATGTCATTTTATTTTTATTTGCATGTATATTTCATCATTAATTACTTATTTTATATTATGCTAAATTTAAATTATAATTATTTTATTATAAATATAAATTCTTATACATTATTTTTTTCTAAGACGATATATTTTTAAATTCTATCATCATATATTACATATTGTATAATTAAATACTATTTTAAAATTGTTATTAAATATCATATTTTATTTGTATTATATGTATATTTTGTTAATAATTATTCACTTTATATTATAATTCTTTTATGCATTATTTATATTGCATATATCATGTGTTAAATGTTAGTTTATATTTATTATTTGATATTACGTTTTATGAACATGTACATAGATATTGTATTACTTTTTTTTTGTATCTCATGCATTATTGTTAATTACTACTTTGTATGTTTGTATGCTTTGTTTATTCATTTTCAATATATACTATGTATATCTTTACATGCATGTTGTTAAGATTTGCTATATATATTATTCTTATATGTATGTATCTAGTATATGATTTTGTGTTATTGCTACTGTTTCGTTTAAATGCATGTTTTATTCACTTACTGTTGCAATATTCTGTTCCTTAATGATAATGTGATTTCTCATACATTAATTAAAAACAAAATTCCAAAGTTTTCAACAAATATAGAGGCAATGCTTGGTGTTTGGAAATTTCGAGAAAAATAGTGCCCTAACTTATTGGGTTGCGACTTTTCTCGTTGAGTTCGAATAATCAAGTACCCTTCTAAGTTTTTAAGGTTTCAAAATGCGAGTAATTGTCTTGGAATTTCAAAGCAATATGTCCTAACCGACTGGATATAACGTTTTGTTGTTTCAAGATAGGGATTTCCAAAAAGCTAACTTAGTGTCGATACTTTGATACGAGTGAGCCCAAATTTACAAAATTAAAATGTTTTAAAGAGAATTACATCTTAAAATTTTAAAATTTCCAACATTAAAGACACTTGATAATCAATTAGGTACCAATTTTGGGCGTTACGAGGGTGCTAATCCTTCCTCGTATGTAACTGGCTCCCGAACCCGTTCTTTTGATTTCGTAGACCAAAACCAACGATTTTAAAACAAATGTTTTAAATGTGATCCAATCACACCTAAAAAGATTAGTGGCGACTCATGTTTTCATTTTTAAAGTCGATACCCATTTTCCAAAAATCGATTTAAAAATGGTCTCGACAGCTTGGCGACTCCGCTGGGGACTCCATAAGAGAGTCAAGCCGTGTAATTGATTATCTCTTGCCTTAATGTCGGAAATTAAAAATTTTAAAATCTAATCCTCTTTGCATTACATGTGTTTGAATTACTGCATATGTTTGTTATATTTTGGTACACATTACATTTACATGATCGTTGTGGTCACACCCTTAAGTGGGAGTGAGAAACTACGCCTTCGTGAGGTTTTCGCCTCCGTGTAGGATAGTGGATCACTTTCGGGATACATCCGTACCTATGGTTTCGTGAGATTTTCATCTCCGTGTAGCCATAGGGAAATGTATTCCCCTGAACTGAACTCATTTCAAATGAGCCTATAATGGGTGAGAATCGAGGAATCTGCTGGTTCGGGTACCTCAAACTTTAGAACCAACCTCATATCAAAAAATCGTAAGAGCCCAACTTAGTTAAGTTTAAAATTTAGACATTACCCTTATAAGTTATCGTTGAGATTTATTGATATCATGTGATACTGGCTATTTCTTTTCTTTTGTTTGCATGTCATTTTGCATTTACAAAGGTATCGATTCACGATCAGTTTCTAAGTTAGGAAGTTTTATTATGGAGAACCCGTATTCTCCATTATGTGTTCTTATTCTAAAAAAAAACCCGTATATTTATTAATTCAGTTACATATTGTTCTAAGGAGCTTGGATAAGTTAAAATTGTTATATTGAGAAAAGCTCACATCATTTGCTTTAGATAGTTTGAATTCTGGCACCTTCTTGTAATTCAGCAATGAGCTTCATTTTTTAAGTTTGGTTATTTATTTAAATTAATCTTGATTCTAACCCTCTTTTGATCATTTATCCACACCTTTAACCCAAGCCCCATTACAACCCTGCTAAAGACCTTTTGATTTGTGTATCATCTCATTTATAGTGGTGGAGATTTGATTTTTATGCAAGCTTATGGTAATAACTTTTCATGTTTGACTATTGAGTGCTTAATTGTTAAACCTTAAACACTTTGAGTGATTTGAGTGAACCTTTAGTGAGGATGTCAACTCTTGTCAAATTGGAATTAAAGATAACTACTTAGATAAAGGGGGATGCCTATGATTTTAGGATTAAAATGCTCAATTTGGATTGTTTGAAACTTTGATGTTCTTATGGTTAAGCTCTTAATGTATGATTACTTATGGATTATTTCGAACATTATTGATGAGAATTATAAGTTGAGAAGGATTTAGTTTAATTGTGAGTTAAGGATTTTGCTTGAGGACAAGCAAATGCTTAAGTGTGGAGATATTTGATAAACCGTAATAGATACATATTTTATCCTATGCTTGACATATTTATGGATGATTTTTTTCCTTGATTTTATTGAATTCGATACTCCTAATCCTTTGAATTCATGTGTTATACTCAGGCAAGCTTAGGATAACAAAAAGAGCAAGAAACGAGCCAAAAATGGACAAATTAGGCCTAAATCAATGTTTCGCATGACCTAGGCAGTTCCACATGGGTAATCCACACGCCCATGTGTGACACACGGGTAGACCACACACCCGTGTGTCATGGCCATGTCGACATTAATCCAAGTCAAAATTGCACACGGCTTGAGCATCTGTACACGGGCGTGGCCTACGGTCGTGTCCCTGTCGAGCCCAAGTCTAGTTCTACTCGGAAAAGGCTTATTTTGGGCTAATTTGGGCATTCAAAAGTCTATATAAAGACCCTAGAAGAGGATGAGAGACACACACAGAGTTGGAGGTAGAGAATACCCGCGACTAGCCATCGGAATCACCTCGGAGCCAGGATCTACATCAAGACTGAAGATTTCCATCCAATTTTCTAGAAGTTCTTGGATTTCTTTATGTTTTGTTGTTTTCTAAACTTTGAGATGTTTTCCATTATTATTATGAACTAAACTCCCTAAATACCTAAGAGAGATGAACCCTATGAAGAATCTTATTATGCTTTGATTTATATGATAGATACTTGTTCTTATTCTTAATTATGATTTTAATTCTTGCTTTAATATTTCAGGATATTAATCCAGGTTTTTGATGTGCTTATTCAGTGGAGAAAAAGTCTCTGTTTAAGAGTAGATCATTCATAATTAAGTAGCTTTGAATACAATCCTAGAGATAGGGCGACATAAATCTACCGGATTAAAGTCAAATCTAATAAGGGAATCCATAGATCGAGTTAATGTGACAATAGAGGTTTTAATTAGAAAGAGATTTCAATTAATCAACCTAGAGTCAGTTGTTCTTAGTCTCGAGAGAGATATTAACATAAACTAGGGATTTCTACGGGATAAGTCAAGTGAATAAATCGTCTAAGTCAAAGGTAATAAGTGAAGTCTAGGTGGATTCTTTCTTGGGTATTGTTTTCTCAATCGGTTTTCCTAAAGTATTTTCCAACTTTCACCTCTGTCATGATCTTAGATAAATTAGAAAATTAGTTTAGTTTAAAAACACCCTTAAATTCTTAGGGTAGATAATACAAAGAGAGTAACTACTAGTACTTTTGGTCTTCGTGGATACGATATTCCAGTCTCACCATAACTATACTACTGTTCGATAGGTGCGCTTGCCTTAAGTCGAATTATTAGTTAGTTTCACAACCATCATAGCTCAATACTTAAATAAATACATAATGATTCTAAATATATGCCACATTTTAAGGTTAAAATTTTAAATTATATCATTATATTTTAATATTTTTAACTAAAAATATGCATGAGGCTAATACAATTATTTGTTTAGGATTGCATAGGTGCAATTGATAGTACACATATTACCGTCATTCTTCCACCAAATAAACAAACTCCTTACATTAGGAAAAAGGTGTCTCGACTCAGAATATTATAGTAGTTTGTGATTTTAATATGTGTTTCATATTTGTTATGGTTGGATGGGAACGATTGGCACATGACACTAGAATATTTCTTGATGCAATTTGAGATCCAAAATACAAATTTTCGCACCCACCAACTGGTAAGATGTTTCATTTATTTTATTTTAAATAATGGAGTATAAGTTCTTTAATTGATTATTTTAAAAAATAAACAACTCTTGAATTAATTGTTTATCATATTATGACATGTAGTAAAATATTATCTTGTTGTTTCTAGATATCTTCAAATGAAAAGTTATATTATAGTATTCAAGGATGACCATTGATATAATTGTTTATCATATTATGACATGTAGGAAAAAAAAGGCTTTAATAGAGATTATATTATAGTATTGGGCTAAATTTGGAAAAAATACCTTAATATAATTTAAATCTTTATTTTTACTTTGGAGAAACGGAATGGAATGAAACATTTAATATTGAATTAACCCCTTTTGTTTACAATAATTATGGCATATATAAAAAAATAACCCAAAACCTACCATCTAGGTGAAAATATTGATTATAAAAGAATAATATTTTAATCTTAAGCAAACAATTTAAGTAGTTTCTTATGCTAATAGTATTAAAAATGTTGTGCAAAACGAAAATTAAAATAAAAAACGATAATAATAGGATTGTCACTATTTGGCTTTTTTTAAAACTAACCTAAAAAAATGATTAATTGCAAAACTGATCTAGGTGTAAAATCTTGTACGAAAATGACCCATTTTCTATGGTGATTATTGGTGCTGCCAATGAGAATGGCGGCACCACCCTCATCATTATCCAATGACTGCCAAATTTAAAAAATAAATAAATTTCTTTGGTGTTGTCATTCCCATTGGCAACACTAGTATATATTTTTCTACATACCCGTTAAAAATATTGGTATTTTGGGGGAAAAAAATATTTGATGGGTGCTGCCATTCCCTTTAGAGGCATCGGAAAATTTAAAAAAAAAAGGTGCCAGATAAAAAAATGTATCAGAGAAAAGAAAAAAATTTATATACTTTTTGGTGTCGTCGTTCTTCTTGGCGACACTTATGTCAAAAAATTTTATTTATTTTTTATTTTCGTGTCGCCAGGTTGTGTAGCGCAAGTCAGACCTTTTCTTCTTCTTCTCCCCCTCTTCCTCTATAAATCCCAATGGTCCCCCATTCACCCCACTAGTCGAAATTTGGGAAAGAAAATGGAGAAATTGAAAATTTTGTATTTCTTTTGGTGTTTGAAGTTTTGAGATTGTTGTATTGGTATTTTGAGGGAAAATCTTATTAGATTTAAGATTTTTTAATTGCAATAATTTATATATTATAATATAATGTTTAACCGTATTTAGTTTTTTGAGTTGGTGATTAATTTTTTATTGATTATGCAAATATCACTATGAGTTCTCTTCTCCGAGCATCCGATCACACTGCACTGATGATGAACGAGCTGGTAAAATATTTGGATATTTATTACACAAATATATTTATAGAGTTGCGATTTAACTTATATTTACTTAGTCGATTTAACAAATGTGGTTATATGATATAGACAAGATGAGTACCGGTTGAGGTTGTGAGTTCATATTTCAAGATACTGTTTGGACGAATGGATTATGCTATACTTGGATGCCGCCAGATTTGGAACAGCGGCATTGGTCCGGATGTTCGACTTAAGAGTAAACTTAATATTTGCCTTGTTTGAGTGGTGACGCCCGAAGACCCACATTTTTGATCTGCCATGTGGGAAGTGCACCATCACCCTGGAAGACGTCGCAATGCAACTCGGGCTCCCAATTGACAGTGATGCGGTCACAGGTTCAAGTTAAATGGTCAAACCTTCAGCCCTCTGCTACCAGTTGCTTGGAAGCTCACCCGATGATGGGGAAACTAGATTTACTAGTTTGAAATTTTCCTGGTTGAATGAAAATTTCCAAACCTTATTGAGCAATGCCACTGAGTCAAATCTGATGTGCGCTGATTGAGCATATATATTGCAACTGATAGTGGGGTACTTATGCCAAATGCAAATAGTAATAAGGTCCACATTATGCACTTGCCTCTATTGGCCGATTTGTATCGGGCTTGTTCCAACAGTTGGGGTTTAGCGATATTGGTGACGTTGTATATTGAGCTTTGTCGGGTGACAAAGCATGACACACAATATATATGCAAATGTCTGATATTGCTGCAACCCTAGGCTTTGTACATGATGTAATTTCTGTCATCAGTGAATCACCAACCACATGTGTGACCACTTGTAGATAGGTAAAAAAAATTGTAAAATTGAATAAAGAATAATTATTATTATTTATTTATTTAAATATATAATATTAATTAGTTAAAAGTTTGGTATAGAATTTGAATATTAAATATTAAATATATATTTGTAAAAAATTTGATATTTGAATTTACAATTTGAATATTAATTCAAAACTTCTATATTATTTTAATACTTTTATGTTCGAATTCAATGTTTAGTTAAATATTAATTTTACATTATTTTATTTAAAATTCTTTTGCACAATGAAAAGATGTAGTGAATTTTTTAATAAGTTTATTAATACTCATAGTAAACTTGAATTGTACTTTCTACACCGCTAATGAAACAACTTGTTTAGCTTAATAATTTTGTTTCTTTAAAAAACAATTTTTAACTATTTTAATTGGAATTAATTATTTTTTAATTTGTACTTTTTTATTATTAACGTTGAATAATCTTATTCATTTAATAATCTGTCGATTGATATGAATAAATTAAATTAATGGTTTTATTTTATATATTTAAAATTTTAACTATTTTAATTTTATGTAATTACTTAATATTTCAATATAGTTGGTTTCTACCTTATTTTCATTATTTTTAAAATACATAAAATTGGACTAAATTACGGAATTATTAATTTCCATTTTTAAAATTGGCCATCAATTATTTCCAAAACTTCAATTTGATCTTTAAATTACGAAAACTTGGTTTAATCCAACATGGTTCAATTTGGTTCCCCTATTATTAGTTCAGAAAGTTTTACTCTTAGTCCTCAAAATTTGAAATGAGGTTTGATTTGACCCTTAACTCAGTTCAAAATACTGTTTTATCCTCAAAAAATTTGAAACACTCAATTTAGCCCCTCACTTAAAACTAAACTTTAACCTTAATTCTAAAACCAAAGTAAAAAATTTAACTTAGTTCTAGAATTACATTCGTAGTAACTATTTTTTCTGGGTTACAACCAAGACAAGATCAAATTATATATATATATATTATTATACTTTATTGTTTTATTATAATTATAATTAGTACAAGAAATTCTATACATGCGTAAGCATGTAAGAATCATGTATTTAGAACATAAAAGTATTTGAAAATAACATATAATAAATAATAAAATATATGATTCGAAATTAATTAATAATAATAAATAAAACATGTACGATATTACAAATAAAAAGAGAGAGACTAAATTGTGAGTAAAACAAATTTAAACACATAAATACATCAGATTAAGAATACTAAATTAGTACAATTATTTATCATAGTGTTGTTATAAATCTTGAACTGTTGTTAACTTGACTTGTAACATCAACTCAATCAACAACATTACTAATACTAGAGATTTTATCACACACGTACGCATATTTAGAACATAAATGTGTGTTTGAAAATAACATACAATATATTATGAAATGTATGATTTGAAATTAATTAATAATAACACATTAAATATGTACTATATTAAAACAGAAAAAAAATGGATTAAATTGTGAGCAAAACAAAATTTAAACACATAGATATGTCCGATTAAGAATACTAGCTAGATGAGTACAATTGTTTAGAATGGTGTTGTCATCAATCTTGTCTTGGTGTCGAGTTAACTTGTGACACCAATTCATTCAACAATATTATTAATTAATATATATTTAAGCCATAGTTTCGCCCATGATGTGATCTCTATCTCTAATCTGACATTGAGAGCGTTGGAATTGCTCTTTCCAGTGTTCATTATTTGTTTTTAGAAGTTCAACTCAAAGTTTATAGTTTTGCAGTGCGGTCTCGAGCTCTTCTATCTTTCTTTTCAACTCTTCAATCTTATTTAGACTTGCTTTCAACTCAATTGCGGAGTTGCGACTACAATATTAACGCAGTGAATTTTCTAATTCTTCTACCCAGGCTCTTAATCCAACCTTTTCATTTCGACTTTCTAACAAATCCCTTTCTAGAGTATCTTCTTGAACTCAAGCATCTTGGAATTTCTTTTCCCACTTATCAGCTCTAATCTTTTCTTTTTTGATCTCTTACCGCCATTGCCCGATGTTTTACCCAACCCGATAGTCCTTATCAACAAGCATAGCTTCTTATAATATGTTTTTAGACTGTCTAAGTCTTCCTCATCCTTGTTCTTTCATTTTCTCATTTTCTCAGCTTCTAACTTCTGGACGTCGACGTCTAATCCTAGCTGCATCTTTTCCTCTTCTAGTTGTTCTATTTTTTTCAACTCAAAACTCCTCTTTTCAAAGTCTTATTTTATGATTTCCAAATCAGACAGGATTACTTGTAAGTGTTCTTCTATCAGCCGAGTTTTTTCTTGATTTGACAAAGGGACATTGTCATTGACTCTTTTGCCCTACCACCAATCATATTCGGGGGTTGTCATGGGATTTGCAGTAAACCTTTTCTGTAATGACCCAAATTTTAAGGTCATCAGAAAATTGAATTTTTAGGTTATAATTTTCGTAAAATTAGATTCGTAAATATTTATTAGAAATATTTACGAAGTTAAGTGAGAGGTTAATTAGATTTTTATTAAGTAAATTTAGCTTAATCAAGGCTAATTTAGTGAAAGGACTAGACTGAATATAGTGTAAAAGTTTAATTATAAACTATAGAAAATTCAAGGGATTAAATTAGAAATTTTACTGTTAGAATGTATAATGAATGATATGATGGAAAATGTTACTGTTTCTATATTATAATGATATGATTTGAATACCCTATTAACAGTGTCGGGCTAGTCGGATATAATTGGCATGCCATAGGATTGGAAGTGTTCAAGGATATTCCGACTGTGTGTCGATGAGACACTATAAGTGTCCACTACTGTGACTGTTTCGAATTCGTTCCGAAGAGGTACTCTGTACCTGACTATGACTGTTACTGCTACTGTTACTGTTACCCTACGGTGTATTATGGTTTCGACCGATGAAGCACTATACATTATCCTCGGTTTGTGGGTTGGATCCGTGTATCCGTCCAGGTCTGAGTTATGTTAATACGCGTAATTGAAAGTACTAAAGACAAAGACTGACTACTATTGATTATGTGACTGTGACTGTTATACAAGTATTGAAAGATATTGAATGATATGAAAAGAATAAAAAGAATTGTTTTAAATACATTTAAGAGCTATAAGTTAGAGGTAAGTGATGAAGTTAATAAGATTATGAAATAAAAGTTATGCTACAATGTATATACATAGCATATTAGTTTTTTAAGTATTAGTTTATAGAAATACCACTGAGTGTATACTCAGCGTACGGTATGTTTCCGTGCGCAAGTTTAGGCACGAAAGAAAGTTAATGACTCAGCATCCAAGCCAATTCTGGACTCAAAGTGGTGAATACTTATCTTTTGGTAAAATGGCATGTTCCTAAGTTGTTAAGGTGTTCTTTTGTATATGATAGTGTATAAACATGAAAGTTGTTGAAGTATGGTATGAAATATGCATATTTTGAAAGTTAAACTTATATGAGTTTGACTAGTATGATAATGTTGTATAATTTTGATATGAATTGTGGTAAAATATTCTTAAGAGGTAATGAATGTAAGAATGAATATTTGCTAAGTTTGAATGGTATAATGAATGATATTTTATTTAGGTACTATTAGTAAATATTTGGGCATGAAATAGATATATTTGGCATGTGAAAATTTCCTTAATCGAAATGAAAAAGGGGTGGTAAATTGGCTTAAATCAAGCCTATATGGTGCCACACGGTCAGGGGACACGGGCGTGCCTTATGGCCGTGTGAGAAACTCAGTAACCTCCTAAATATTTCACAGCCTTGACACACAGGCGTGTCATTTGGCCGTGGGCTTAAGTCAGTAGTTAGCCATGTACCACATGGCTGCAGCACACGGGCATGTTCCAGGCCACACGGGCTTGTCCCAAGCCACACGGGCGTGTGCCCCTATCTCCAAGAAAATTTTTTCTAAAGTTACAGTTTAGTCCCAAATCACTTCTAAGACATATATTAGACCTCGTAGGCTCATAATAGGGACTTTATGTTGAAATTTGATGAATATTGATCCAGAATGTAAAGTGTATGACTAGGTTTTATATAAATGTTAGTGTTTAAGTCCGGTAATATCTTATAGCCCTATTCCAGTGACGGCATGGGGTTAGGGGGTGTTACATTTAGTGGTATCAGAGCTAATTGGGTTTAGCCAATTCTAGGATTAAGTCGAGCATGAAATAGAGTCTAGAGGTACATGTCATTATTATGTTAACTTTGAGTCGGGATTGGATGCTGATTTATATACTGATAAATTAACTCTGTTTTATAGTGAATAAAATATGTCTGATGAAAGTATCGAGGGTATCGATCAAGAAATGTACAGTAGGTAACCAACCACTGAATACTGGAAGGGATAATACATAAGTATTTAGAATGATTGCCGAAGCTCTTCAAAGAGCAGTAGGAAGTATGCCTGCTACTACTTCTACCCCTACTACCCGAAGAGCCTCTATTAAGGAACTGCGAAAGTATAGAGCTACAAAATTTTTGGGATCAAAGGGAACTGATTCAAGAACAGCTGAAAATTGGTTAGAGACTACCAAGAGAATTTTGAAGCAATTAGAATGCATGCCTCAGGAAAGTTTGGTATGTTTTGTTTCTCTGTTACAAGAGGAGGCTTATATATGGTGGGAATTAGTGATTCAGAATATACCAGAAGAACAGGTAAACTGGGAATTCTTTCAACGAGAATTTCAGAAAAAGTATTTGGGAGAGACATATATGGAAGACCGGAAACAAGAGTTTTTGATGTTGAAATAGAGAGATATGTCCGTAGTGGATTATGAATGGGAATTTCTGAGACTGAGCAGATATGCCATTGAATTTGTACTGACTGAAGCTGACAGATGCAAGCGATTTCTAAGAGGACTGCGAGATGAATTTTGATAAACCGTAAATTATACATATTTTTACCCCATGTTTAATGCATTTTATAGATGATTTCTCATTAGAATTGGTGAATTCGATGCTCCTAATGCTTTAATTTCATGTTTTGTACTCAAGAGAGCAGCAAGAGTCAAAAGGAACCAAAAACGAGCCAAAAAGGGAAAAAATGAACCAAATTGAGAAAATGACACGGCTTAAGCCTTACCACACGGGCAGCTCACACGCTCGTGTCTTTCGAGGGTGTCGACCAAGGCTTTCATGATTCACACGGTCGTGTGCAATTTAATGGATCGAACATGGCCTGGTAATCACGTCACACGGTCGTGTCACACGGGCGTGTCCCTGCTGAGCCCAAGTTAAGTCCAATTCGAAAAAGGCCACTTTAGAGGGTTTGAGGCATTCCAAAGCCTATAAATATGCACGAGAGGAGGAGAAAAGGGGAGACGAAGAAGAAGGGTAAGGAATTACCGAAGGAAGCCGATTGATCCATCTTAGAAGTCGGATTCATCATCAAGACTGAAGATCTCTTCTCAATTTCCCTTCAGAAGTTTTGGGTTTTCTTTATGTGTTGTATTCTTTTTCTTCTGAGATGTTTTCTTATTTAGTTATGAACTAAATCCCCTAAATACCTAAGGGGAATGAAACCTAAGACGAATTTTGTTATTATTTTTTGAATCGTATGATAAATATTTAACTTGTTCTTAATTATGTGTTCTTAATTCTTGTTTTGATATCCCAGGATATTGATTCAAGACACGCTCTTATTCAGAGGAGGAATAGACCCTGTCTAAGAGTACATTTTCCATAATTAAGCGGAGTTGATTGCGCGCCTAGAAATAGGGTGACAAGATTTTGCCGGATTAGGGTGGAACCTAATAAGAGGATCCATAGATCGAGTTAATGCAACCCTAGAGCGTTAATTAGAGAAAAGTCTCGGTATTCAATCTAGGGATTAGATGTTATTAGTCTTGAATAGGGATAATAACATAACTTAGGGATCTCTACGGAGCAAGTTGAATGAATAAATCGTCTGATTCGGAGCTAGAATAACAAGTAAAGTCTAAGTGGATTTTTCCTTAGGTATTGTCTCAAGTCAATCGATTTTGCCAAAAGCAATTCCCCAATTATTTTCTCTATGCGTTCTTAGTTTAAATAATTAGTTAATTAAAACAAACCCTTTTATTCCTAGGCTAGATAATAAAAATATAGTTATTACTAGTACTATTGGTTCCCTTGGGTACGATATCCCGGTCTTGCCATTACTATACTATTGTTCGATAGGTGCGCTTACCTTTTCGTCGTGATAATAGTTAGTCTAGGTTTGATCTTCATTATAAATATTTATTACTTGTTACGAACCATTGGGATAAAGTTTTTGGCGCCGTTACCGGGGAACTGAAATATTAGGAACACTAAATTTTTATTACTTTAGCCATTTATTTTTCTTACAATTTAATTTAATTTATTTTAATTTTAGTATTTATTAATTTACTTTTTCTTTCTCTTGGCAGGTTTTTATAGTTTATGACTAGAAGAAACCCGTCAAGACCCTTACTTTTTGACGAAGAAATCGATCGAACAGTTCGTAGAAATCAAAGAGAAATAAGGCGTAGTTTACGATACACAGAAAATGAACAAGAAGACAATATTCAACCTCCAAACAACGAGATGGCTGAAAACCAAGACAATCAACTGCCTCTTACAATTGCAGCTAATCAAAATCCTGCTCCACGTATTATGTATGACTATGTTAAACCCTCTTTAACAGAAACTGAATCAAGTATAGTTAGACCTGCTATTGCTGCGAATAATTTTGAATTAAAACCTAACACTATTCAGATGATACAGCAGTTTGTTCAGTCTGATGGTTTGCAGGATGAAGATCCCAACACTCACTTAGCAAATTTCCTGGAATTTTACGATACATTCAAAATCAATGGCGTTTCTGATGATGCCATCCGTCTTCTGTTATTTCCCTTCTCAGTGAGAAACAAAGCTAAACAGTGGTTAAACTCGTTACCATGAGAGTCTATCACTACTTGGGAGCAAATGATCGAGAAATTTTTACTAAAATATTTTTCGCCGGCTAAAACGGCTAAATTATGCAATGATATCTCTTCTTTTGTGCAGATGGACTTAGAAACACTTTACAATGTATGGGAGAGATACAAGGATCTACTGAGAAGGTGCCCCCACCATGGTTTACCTCTATGGTTGCAAGTTCAAACGTTCTACAATGGTGTGAATCCCTCGACAAGACAAATGATTGACGCTGTTGCTGGCGGGACTATCAACAATAAAACACCGGAAGATGCCTACGAATTTATAGAGGAGATGTCACTGAACAACTATTAGTGTCAAGTCATGAGAACTAAGCCAACAAAAACAGTCGACGTTTATAACATCGATTCAGTCACCATGCTCTCTAATCAGTGGAACTTCTCAATAAAAGATTGATAGTTTTCTTGGTTCTACGCAGGTACATCTAGTAATGAGGTGTGACTCAAGCGGAGGAGGTGTTCATACAGAATACCAATCCTTCAATCCTACAACTAAAGAAGAACAAGTCAACTATATGGGTAATAATAAATTTAGATCTCAAAATAACCCATACAGTAATACCTATAATGCAGGTTGGAGGAACCACCCAAATTTTTCCTGGGGAGGTCAAGGGAATCAAAAGCCACAAAATCCTCAGGGTTTTCAACAGCCACCTTATCACCAAGAGAAGAAGACGAACCTTGAAGAGATGCTCTCTAAATTCATCTCGGTGTCAGAAACCCGTTTTCAAAATACCAAGACTGCAGTTAAGAATCAACAAGCATCGATCCAAGGACTCGAAACTTAAATAGGCCAGCTGTCCAAACTAATCTCCGAAAGACCATAAGGTAGCCTACCAAGTAATACTGAACCTAATCTGAAGGAACACCTCAATGCAATTAGCACTCAAAATAAGGACGGACTCATTATACCCGAGCCAGAAATATATCAAAACAACGCGATGAACAAAGGACGAGAAGAGGTAAACAATAATGATCCCAAATAGGTAAGTACGAATCATGAACCTCGTGTCCCATATCCTAAAGCGATAACGAAAGACAGAACAGAAGAACAATTCGGTAAGTTTGTCAAACTCTTAAAGAAATTACATATTAACTTACCCTTTATTGAAGTTCTTTCATAGATGCCCAACTTAGCAAAATTCTTAAAGGAACTTCTGAGCAATAAAAGGAAATTAGGCACTACATCGTATGTGGAACTCAATGCAGTCTACTCAGCTATTCTAAAGAATAAGCTACCTAAAAAATTGCAAGCTCCAGGGAGTTTTACAATTCCTTGCATAATTGGTATTTTATCTGTGAATAATGCTTTAGTTGATTTAGGGGCAAGTATAAATGTTATACCCTATAAAATGTTTAAACGACTAGGACTTGGTAAACCCAAACAGACTAAGATGAGCATACAATTGGCTGACAAAACAGTTAGATTTCCTAAGGGTATTATTGAAGATGTTCTTGTTAAAATTGATAAATTGATTTACCCAGTAGACTTTGTTGTCTTAGATATGAATGATGATAACGAGGTACCTTTAATTTTAGGACGACCCTATTTAGCAACTGCCAGAACCATTATTAATGTAGGCACAGGGGAGCTAACACTTCGTACAGGTGACGACGTAGTAACATTCCAAGCACTCGACTCAGTCAAAACCCCTAAGACTCAGGATAATGCTACAAAAACTATCGATGATAAAACTAATATTCAATCATCCTTGCAGGAACCTCCTCGAACAAAGACAACAGAGACAGTGTGTTACTATCATGAAGAGAACAAAGACGTCCATGAAGAATGAAGACTAGGGATAGAGGAGCTAGACGAATGGCGAGAACACAAACCGAGAACACATGATAAACCGAAACTATGCAAAAACAAACCCGATACCTCTCCTAATCAACTTCAGGTCGGCAATACAGTCTTACTAGATGTCGTTGATCCTCACATTGTCACTACCACACCAAATGAGGAAATCCCTCTTACAGTACTCAGTATTTTTCCATTCAATACAGTGGAGGTAAGCCATCCCAAGTTCGACACTTTTAAGGTAAACAACACCCGTTTAAAACCTTATTTTAAAAATAACAACAGGAATGAGAAGTATGAACTCCTCAAACCACCTTGATCATTCAACAGAGAGGTAAGTCGAGCTTAGACTATAAATAAGCGATTCTCGAGAGGCAACCCGAGCACTAGCGTATTTTGATTTCTTTATTTTTAATTAATTTCTAACACTTCGAATAATTAACTTTATCTTTGAATTGCAAAGTTTTTCAGCACACACGGCCGGGCACACGAGCGTGCCTAAAGTCGTGGCCAAATAGGGGAAGAGACACGACCGTGCGATACGGCTGTGTTGAAGCAAGACATGATTTCCCAAAACACAGGGTGCGATAAATCCCCATGGCCGTGCGACATGGCCGTGGGTGAACTTGATAGGAAGAACACAAGCGTGGGATAGAAAACCATGGGCGTGCCAGGGATAAGGCTCGATTCTGTTTCTTCGACACGGGCATGAGACACGCCCGTGCCGCTAAGCCGTGGACAACAATACACGGGCGTGGTACCTTAACATGGGCGGGAGAGAAGCGAACAAAGCTAGGAACGGCCGTGCGATATAGCCGTCTACCACATACGCCAAAGACACGCGGGCGTTGTAAAATAGCCAATCAGGACCTAAAACTGCAAAATTCGAAACACACGGGTTCACCCTCATACATACACGGGCGTGGCCCTAGGCCGTATGGCCCTCCCCTATATAAGCAAATCATTGTTCATTTTTTCTTCCTTTCAAAAAAAAAACCCTAGCCAAAATCTCCCCTTCTCCACTCCCTGATCCCTATTCTCAGTCACCACTACCCTCTCGTCCAGTTCATACATCAACTTCATATGCTGACATCTCTGAGCACCTCATCCAATTCAAGCTTGAGTGTTTTCAACGATTTGACAACATTGATGCTACTCTACAGCAGATTTGTCAGCATCTTCCTATCTCTTCGCCAGTCCCACCTCGTGAACCATCCAGCAATGAAGATATCTAGAAATATTTATTTATTATTTTATGTTTTTACTAATGATTGAAACTATTTCTATTATTTTTATTAGACTTTAGATATTTTATTTTTTCTTATTAATTTCGACTATTTCTTTTTGAGTACTTATCCTTCCTAATATCCCCTAAAAGGTTCCTGATTTTATCCCAATTATATAGAGCTCTTGAGCTCATCATCACATAGGAACTAAAGCTCCACCGGGAAAGGTTCTTCACGACTTCCATGTCCTGCTCAACCACGACCATAGCTACCACTAGGTATAATATTCTTTTGGCGCAGGACTTATGGCCTAATGAACCTCTACGACCGCCGGAGTATCCTCTTCCACTCTCAAACCAATCACTCTCTAAAACTCAAGTTCGAGGAATTCATCATACAAGAAGTTTCACTTCTCTCCCTATCTTATTTTTTCTCTAACATCTATCTTTGTACATTGAGGGCAATGTACATCTTAAGTGTGGGGGTATTTATTTCACTATCAGAAAAATCCCTGAATAATCAACTTGTTCTCATGAAAAACTCTCATATCATATTTAGGATAAATTTTAATTGATTTATGATTTTGATTGATATATTTTGAATTAAAATATAGGGATTTATGCATTGATTTTTTTAAACTTTAAGACATTAGAGAATCAAGTATCATAAGTTCATTTTTAAGAAATTAAATTATAGCTTGTTTCCCCAAGTCGAGGTATTACTTTGAATTAGAATTCACGAGTCTAAACATCAAAAAGCCATAATTTTTTGTGAAATTTTTTAGCCTTTTGAGCATCTATTCATCCTTTCATGCTCACTTTTATTATTGCTTTGAGTGTGTCAGTATTGAACTGTTATTCTAGAACTTGCTTGATTATGCATGTCGAGACCACATCATTTGATTTGATATATCAAAATGATTAAGGCACTTAGGATTAACCCACTCATGCCATGAAAAACCTACCTCCACGATTAACCCTTAGTAAACCCCCTTGAGCCCAACAAACCAATTCTTGTATTACCCTTAATATTAACCTTTATCCCATTATTGTTGAAATCCTCTAAGTTAATCCCTATTTTTGTCGAGATTTGAGTTGAATGGATTGCCTAGCTATGTTTTGTTCTTGATATTTAGCCTACATTATTTACCTTGTTCTCAAAAAAAAAACACAACTATGTATTCATATATGTAATTTCATATTCTGAGAGAAGCTCTGTTGTACTCAAGTGAATATTAACTTTTTTTGTAGTTAGGCAACTTTTCAATTCAATCTCGATTCTAACCCTTTCTTTCTACTTGTGACCACACCCCCTAACCAAGCCTCATTACACCCCTCTAAAGACCTTTTGATTAATGTATCATCTTAAAATTAAAGTGGTGGAGATTTGATTTTCATGCAAGCCTATGGTAATGGCTTTCCATTATTGACTATTGAGTGCTTCTTTTATTGTCCTTAAAACACCTCGAGTGATTTGAGTAAATCTTTAGTGAGGATGTTAAACTCTATGATATTCTGAATTAAAGGTAATTACTTAGATGAGAGAGGACACTTATATTTTTGGGATAAAATGCTCAACTTAGAATGATTGAAACTTTTATGTTCTTTTTGTTAAATTCTCAATGTGTGATTACCTATGGATTAATTTGAGATATTATTGATAGAAATTATAAGTTGAGAAGGATTCATTCTGATTATGAGTTTAGAATTTTGCTTGAGGACAAGAAAATGCTTAAGTGCGGGGGTATTTGATAAACTGTAAATTATACATATTTTTACCCCATGTTTAATGCATTTTATAGATGATTTCTCATTAGAATTGGTGAATTCAATGCTCCTAATGCTTTAATTTCATGTTTTGTACTCAGGAGAGCACCAAAAGTCAAAAGGAACCAAAAATGAGCCAAAATGGAAAAAAACAGACCAAATCGAGAAGATGACACGGCTTAAGCCTTGCCATACGGGTAGCTCACATGCCCGTGTCTTTCGAAGGTGTCGACCAAGGCTTTCATGATTTACGCGGCCTGGCCATTGACCCACACGACCGTGTGCAATTTAACGGATCGAACACGGCCTGGCAATCACGTCACACGGTCGTGTCACTCGAGCGTGTCCCTGCTGAGCCCAAGTTAAGTCCAATTCAAAAAAAGCCACTTTGAAGGGTTTCGAGGCATTCCAAAGCCTATAAATACGCACGAGAGGAGGAAAAAAAGGGAGACGGAGAAAACGGGTAAGGAATTACCCCAAGGAAGCCGATTGATCCATCTAAGAAGTCAGATTCATCATCAAGACTGAAGATCTCTCCTCAATTTCCCTTCAAGAGTTTTTGGTTTTCTTTATGTTTTGTATTCTTTATTCTTTTGAGATGTTTTCTTATTTAGTTATGAACTAAATCCCCTAAATACCTAAGGGGAATGAAACCTAAGACGAATCTTGTTATTATTTTCTGAATCATATGATAAATATTTAACTTGTTCTTAATTATGTGTTATTAATTCTTCTTTTGATATCCCAAGATATTGATTCAAGACACGCTCTTATTCAGAGGAGGAATAGACCCTGTTTAAGAGTACATTTGCCATAATTAAGCGGAGTTGATTGCGCGCCTAGAAATAGGGTGACAAGATTTTGCCGGATTAGGGTGAAACCAAATAAGGGGATCTATAGATCGAGTTATTGCAACCCTAGAGCGTTAATTAGAGAAAAGTCTCGGTATTCAATCTAGGGATTAGACGTTATTAGTCTTGAATAGGGATAATAACATAACTTAGGGATCTCTACAGAATAAGTTGAATGAATAAATCGTCCGATTCGGAGCCAGAATAACAAGTAAAGTCTAGGTGGATTTTTCCTAAGGTATTGTCTCAAGTCAATCGATTTTGCCAAAAGCAATTCCCTAATTATTTTCTCTGTGCGTTCTTAGTTTAAATGATTAGTTAATTAAAACAAACCCCTTTATTCCTAGGCTAGATAATAAAAAGATAGTTATTACTAGTACTTTTGGTTCCCTTGGGTACGATATCTCGGTCTTGCCATTACTGTACTATTGTTCGATAGGTGCGCTTGCCTTTTTGTCGTGATAATAGTTAGTCCAGGTTTGATCTTCATTATAAATATTTATTACTTGTTACGAATCACTGCGATCAAATTTCAACTGCAATTGATGCCTCTACGGATTACAGAATTTGCAGATCTAGTTGAAAGAGCTAAAATAATTGAGCAAATACTGGGGAAGAGTAAAAAGTCTGAAACTGTTAGTTCAGCTGGAAAACGTCCTGGAACTGCTAGTTCAATTTTGCAATTCAAACGATCGAGGAAATCTCGTGGTAGTGGAAGATTTAGTTCAAGATCAGAAAGAGGAGGCAGAAGTTGAAAGAGACAAACTACTGTATCTGTTGGCAGTATCAGAAGCCCAGCTCAAAACACTGAAATTCCAGAATGTAAGTGTTGTGGAAACAGACATAGAGAATAATGTAGAAAGTTAACTGGGAGTTGTTTCAAATGTGGATCCACTGATCATTTTGTTAAGGATTGTCCGAAGATTGGTAAGTCAGCACCAGCACCAATGGTATCCCAAAGATCTGAACTTGCTTCTAGAGGTCGGGGATCAGGCCAAAGTGGTCCAGTTGCTAGAGGAGGTACTAGAAGAACTAGTGAAAATGCTACTCAACAATCTGAAGTAAGAGCTCCGGCCCGAGCATATGTTGTAAGAACTCGAGACAAGGGGGATGCTCATGATGTAGTGACAGGTATATTCTTATTATATTCACAACCCGTATATGCTTTAATAGATCCAGGATCGTCACAATCCTATGTTAATACAAAACTAGTTGAGACGAGAAATTTAAAATCTGAACTATTTAGAATAGCGATAGAAGTGTCTAGTCCATTGGGGCAAACTGTGTTAGTAAATAAAATACGTCGAAAATGTCCGTTGATGATTCAGGATAGAATTTTTTCTGTTGATCTGTTGATTATGCCATTCGGCGATTTTGACATTATACTGGGTATGGACTGGTTGTCAGAACATGGAGTAATTTTGGACTGTTATAAAAAGAAATTTACTGTCCAAAATAAAGATGGTAAACGGATTGAAGTAATGGTTTAAGGACTAGTGGTTCAGCTCGAATCATTTCTGCAGTTAAAGCTAGTAAGCTTCTTTACCAAGGATGTGCTGCTTTCTTAGTATATGTTGTTAACTTCGATTCAGCTGAGAGTTAGTGCAGTAAAATTTGGACTGTATGTGAATTCCCTGATGTGTTTCTCGAAGAATTTCCTGGATTATCTCCTGATCGAGAAGTTGAATTTGCGATTGAAGTATACCCGAGTACAGATCCAGTGTCAATACCTCCATATCGAATGTCACCTACTGAGTTGAAGGAACTGAAGGTACAATTACAAGATTTATTGGACCGAGGGTTTATACGACCTAGTACATCACCGTGGAGAGCTCCAGTGTTATTCGTTAAAAAGAAAGATGGTTCGATGCGGTTGTGTATTGATTACTGACAGTTGAATAAAGTCACTGTTAAGAATAAATACCCGTTACCTCGCATTGATGATTTATTTGATCAACTAAAGGGAGCTTTTGTATTTTCAAAAATTGATTTGAGATTGGGATATTATCAGCTAAAGGTAAAGGAGAGTGATGTATCGAAGACAGCATTCTGTACACGGTATAGACATTATGAATTTTTGGTTATGCCATTTGGGTTAACAAATACTGCAGCTGCTTTTATGGATCTTATGAATCGAATTTTTCAACCGTATTTGGATCGGTTTGTAGTGGTTTTTATTGATGACATCTTGGTATATTCGAAGGCTGAAACTAAACATGAACAGCATCTTCGAATTGCTTTGCAAATATTACGAGAAAAGCAACTATATGGGAAATTGAGCAAGTGTGAGTTCTGGTTAACGGAGGTTGTATTCCTTGGTCATATAGTATCAGCAGATGGGATAAGAGTAGATCCAAAGAAGATTAAAGTAATACTTCAGTGGAAAGTTCCCAGAAATGTGCCAGAGGTACATAGTTTTCTTGGGTTGGCCGGATATTATCGAAGGTTTGGGAATTGATTTTCAAAAATAGCTTTATCGATGACAAAGTTACTGCAAAAGAATGTTTCGTTTGTTTGAAGTGAACAGTGTCAGAAAAGATTTGAAATGTTGAAGCAAATGTTGACAGAAGCACCAGTATTGACTTTGCCAGAGTCGGGAAAAGATTTCGTTGTGTATAGTGATGCTTCTTTAAATGGTCTCGGGTGTGTTCTAATACAAAACGGAAAGGTAATTGCTTATGCTTCACGACAATTGAAACCGCATGAACGCAATTATCCGACACATGATCTAAAATTAGCTGCAGTGATATTTGCTTTGAAGATTTGGAGACATTATTTATACGGCGAAAAGTGTTATATTTGCACTGATCATAAAAGTCTCAAGTATCTTCTATCATAGAAAGAGTTGAATTTGAGACAGCGTCGGTGGATAGAACTTTTAAAGATTATGATTGTGTTATTGACTATCATCCGGGTAAAGCTAATGTGGTAGCTGACGCGTTAAGTAGGAAGGCTGCAATTGAGTTAAGAGCAATGTTTGCACAGCTCAGTATTGTTGATGATGGAAGTATTCTGGCTGAATTGAGAGTAAAATCAGTAATGTTTGATAAAATCAGAACAGCACAGTTAGAATATGAAAAGTTAACGAAAAAGAGGAAAATGGTACAGAATGGTACAATAGAGAACTTTAGTATTGATGAAAATGACTCTCTGAGATTTCAGAATCGACTTTGCATCCCAACTACTTCTGAAATTAAGGAATTGATTCTTCGAGAAGCTCATAACAGTCAGTTTGCATTACATCCCAGAGGAACAAAGATGTATCGTGATTTACGGGAACTATATTAGTGGCCGAGTATGAAGAAAGATATAGTGGAATCTGTAGCTAAATGTTTGAGTTGTCAATGGGTAAAGGCAAAACATCAAGTTCCGACAGGGTTGCTTCAGCCTATTAGTATTCTTGAATGGAAATGGGACCAGATAACGATGGACTTTGTAACCAGGTTACCGATGTCAACTAGTAAGAAAAATGCTATTTGGGTGATTGTTGATCGGCTTACAAAATCAGCTCATTTTATAGCCGTTAGAACTGACTGGTCGCTACAGAAACTTACAGAGGTGTATATTTGAGAAATTGTAAGATTACATGGTATTCTTGTATCAATAATCTCTGACCAGGATCCACAGTTTACATCAAGGTTCTGGAAACAGTTGCATGAGTCTCTCAGTACTCAACTTCATTTTAGTACAACTTTTCATCCACAGACCGATTGACAATCAGAACGAGTTATTCAGATTTTGGAAGACATGCTTCGAGCTTGTATTATTGATTTTGAATCAGGTTGGGAACGTTGTCTACCATTGGCTGAGTTTGTATATAACAATAGTTTCCAATCAAGTATTTAGATGGCACCATATGAAGTTTTGTATGGTCGAAGATGTCGATCACCAGTGTGTTGGACAGGACTAAATGAAAGAAAAGTAGTTGGTCCAGAGTTAATTCAAGAAACAGAAAATGCTATTAGAAATATTCAAGAACGATTAAAAGTAGCTTTCGATAGGCAGAAATCGTACGCAGATCTAAAATGACGGGACATTGAGTACTCAGTTGGAGACAAAATATTTCTTAAAGTCTCTCCTTGGAAGAAAATTTTGAGATTCGGTCGGAAGGGTAAATTGAGTCCACGATACATTGGACCGTATGAAATTATAGAAAGAATTGGACCAGTGGCATATCGTTTAGCTCTACCTCCTAAATTACAGAAGATTCATGATGTTTTCCATGTTTCTACGTTAAGAAGATACAGGTCAGACCCATCTCATGTGATTTCAACTGAAGATATAGAGATTCGACCAGATTTGTCATATGAAGAAGAACCGGTTAAAATACTGGCACATGAGGTAAAGAAATTACATAATAAATGAGTTCCTCTAGTAAATGTGTTGTGGAGAAGTCACAATATTGAAGAAGCAACATGGGAACTGGAAGATATAATGAGAGTACAATACCCCCATCTCTTTATAGGTAAATTTCGAGGACGAAATTTATTAAGGGGGAGAAATGTAACAACCCAAATTTTAAGGTCATCGAAAAATTGAATTTTCAGGTTATAATTTCCGTAAAATTAGATTCGTAAATATTTATTAGAAATATTTACGAAGTTAAGTGAGAGGTTAATTAGATTTTTATTAAGTAAATTTAACTTAATCAATGCTAATTTAGTGAAAGGACTAGACTGAATATAGTGTAAAAGTTTAATTATAAACTATAGAAAATTCAAGGGATTAAATTAGAAATTTTACCATAAGGTGACAAGTGTATGGTAAGTATAAATACATTTGTATTAATTTAATTAGTACAAATGTGTGAGTATATATGTATTTACTTATTATATAAGTAAATAAACAATTATTACTAAATATAATAATATAATAAAATAAAGAATGAATGAAAAACGAAACAAAGCAGAGAAAGAAAGAAAGAAAAAGGGAAAGAAAAAGAAAAGGGAAATTTAGAGTTTTGGAGTTCCAAGCTTGATTGGTAAGTTAATTTGATCCCTTTTCTTACAATTTTGATGTCTATGGAATCTTAGGAAAGAATACTACTTGAGTTATGTTGAAATTTAGAAAGTTATTGAATTTTTAGATGTTGATTAAGTTGAATAAATGGAAGAATTAAGTGTTAATTTGATACAAATTCAAGTTAGAAGTGGGAGAAGGATTAAAATTGTAAAAGAAAATATGCGTCTTGCAATAATAGGGATTGAATTGAGAAGATGTTATAATTAGTGTTTTATGCTGAAAATTTAAGAGTTGGAATAGTTTAAAATGATAATTGAATGAAAATATAGGATTTATTTTAAAGAAAAAGAATAATTATGGTGGAAGGACTAAATTGGAATTTAAATAAAAGATACATGGAAATACAAGAGTATATTATTAAATAACATATATTGATAATTTTAAATGTTAAATTTTATGTAGCCAACGCAGTACCGGAAACATCATCGAAAAAGGGAAAGGAGAAAGTGAACGAGGATACCGAGTAAACTCGAGAAATTCGGTTTGTATTTCTATAAACTATGCTTAATGATTTAATACAATGTAATTGCTATCCTTAGTAGTTAGAATGTATAATGAATGATATGATGGAAAATGTTACTGTTTCTATATTATAATGATATGATTTGAATACACTATTAACAGTGTCGGGTTAGTCGGATATAATTGGCATGTCATAGGATTGGAAGTGTTCAAGGATATTCCGACTGTGTGTCGATGAGACACTATAAGTGTCGACTACTGTGACTGTTTCAGATTCGTTCTGAAGAGGTACTCTGTACCTGACTATGACTGTTACTGCTACTGTTACTGTCACCCTACGGTGTATTCCAGTTTCGGCCGATGAAACACTGTACATTATCCCTGGTGTGTGGGTTGGATCCGTGTATCCGTCCAGGTCGGAGTTATGCTAATAGGGGTAATTGAAAGTACTAAAGACAAAGACTGACTGCTATTGATTATGTTACTGTGACTGCTATACAAGTATTGAAAGATATTGAATGATATGAAAAGAATAAAAAATTGTTTTAAATACATTTAAGAGCTATAAGTTAAAGGTAAGTGATGAAGTTAATAAGATTATGAAATAAAAGTTATGCTACAATGTATATACATAGCATATTATTGTTTTAAGTATTAGTTTATAGAAATACCACTGAGTGTATACTCAGCGTACAGTATGTTTCCGTGCACAGGTTTAGGTATGAAAGAAAGTTAAGGACTCAGCATCCAAGCCAATTCCGGATTTAAAGTGGTGAATACTTTTCTTTTGGTAAAATGGCATGTACCTAAGTTGTTAAGGTGTTATTTTGTATATGATAGTGTATAAACATGAAAGTTGTTGAAGTATGGTATGAAATATGCATATTTTGAAAGTTAAACTTATATGAGTTTGACTAGTATGATAATGTTGTATAATTTTGATATGAATTGTGGTATAATATTCTTAAGAGGTAATGAATGAAGGAATGAATATTTGCTAAGTTTGAATGGTATAATGAATGATATTTGATTTAGGTACTATTAGTAAATGTTTGGGCATGAAATAGATATATTTGGCATGTGAAAATTTCCTTAATCGAAATGAAAAAGGGGTGGTAAATTGGCTTAAATCAAGCCTATATAGTGCCACATGGTCAGGGGACACGGGCGTGCCTTATGGCCATGTGAGAAACTCAGTAACCTCCTAAATATTACAAGGCCTTGACACACGGGCGTGTCATTTGGCCGTGGGCTTAAGTTAGTAGCTAGCCATGTACCACATGGCTGTAGCACACGGGCATGTTCCAGGCCACACGGGCGTGTCCCAAGCCACACGGGCGTGTGCCCCTATCTTCAAGAAAATTTTTTCTAAAGTTACAGTTTAGTCCCAAATCACTTCTAAGACATATATTAGGCCTCGTAGGCCCATAATAGGGACTTTATGTTGAAATTTGATGAATATTGATCCAGAATGTAAAGTGTATGACTAGGTTTTGTATAAACGTTAGTGTTTAAGTCCGGTAATATCTCGTATCCCTATTTCGTTGACGGCGTGGGGTTAGGGGTGTTACATTTTTATTCTATGAATTTGATTTACATTTTCATTCTATGAATTTGATTCCAAGCGTTCGATATTTCACGAACCCTTTTCTTGTAATTATCACCTTTGTACACAAACTAACACTGATCCGACCCTTGCGTTGCTGGTATAAACCTCGACTTATATTGCCTCAATACAAGTAAAGGGGCATATCCAATAGCTCCCCATATCCTGAGTAGAGAAACCCAATCGAAGTCTCCACATCGATACAAAATATCATCAGGGATCATCCAAGGGGCCCCCTATTCAATGTATTCATCTTGGAGACTCTAAAGAATTGCCATCCATTTCTTCTCCGAAATGTCGTCGGGCCTTGGCGCGGCCACAGATTCTTTCACCAGAGAGTAGTTCTTGGAGAATACTCGATAGATACCTTTTCTACCTTCCAAAAGTGGCTGTGGGTCCATGCTAACAAGAGTTGCACACACCCGATGAATCTTTCTTCATCCGCTCTTCGGCATGCATTTAAAGATCTAAAAGTTTCAGCCAAAATTATCGGGATGGGCGTGACTCTTTTGTCAAGCCGGTCAGATAGTTCCGAAATTGCCTCATTTATGTGCCCTAGTGCTTTGGGGAAAATAATCAACCTGTAAATACTCAAAGCAAAGACATCGACCCTTTTCTCATATCTAGATGTGCCAAGATCAAATCCTGCAAACTTTTCCAAGGGATACATTTACTACCTCCCTTTTGTTTAATCCAAGCCGCGACTCATTGCTCGCTCATCCCCGTGATGCTCATTAGCTTCTTTAGGAAAGCTGGGATGTTGGTGGCACTAGAATAAGCTTTGTCAGCTTGAATCCTTGGGCAACGAAGCAAAGTTGTGTATTCCTCTACTGTAGGCACCAAATCCACTTTCCAAAACTAAAGTAGCTATAGGCGAGGTTCCAATACTGAGCTAAAGCTAGGAATAAGTGCTTATCCACTTTGACATCGAATAAATAAGGCAAATTACTATAGTTAGAGTAGAATAATTGCTAGGTTTCATCATCCCATTGGTCCTATACCTCTTTCAACTCTTGGAGATTATTCTGAGTCATACTAATGCGAATGAAATCCCATAATTCTGACACGTACCCCTCTGTCAGGTTGTCACCCTTCTCTTGTTGTGTTTTCTCAGACCATATTCGGACGGCCGTATTGTCTTCCACTTTATCAAGAAATCCCTTTTCCATGGCAAGCTCTCTATTTAGCAACTAAACGTGAATCAAAAGCCTTTTCTATGATGAAAATGCAATGCAATTACAACCAAAACAAGACGAAACAAGTCAATACATTTCATACAAAGTTATAATTTAAAGAAAAAAGAGATAATAAATAGATCACCTATTCGGGTGACCACTGATCGCGAGGTTTCGTGATAGGTTTTAAATATTTATAATTACTCATTCCTGAACTAACTAATATCACGATGTAGGCAAGTGTACCTATCGAACAGAAGTATAGTTTTAGCAAAGACCGAATTGTCGAACCCAAAGGAACTAAAAGTACTAGTAATGAATGTCTTTTTATTATCTAGCCTAAGAATAAAAAGGTGTTTTGTTTTAATTAACTAATTATCTAAACTAAGAACTCATAGAGAAAACAATTGGGGAATTGCTTTTGAGGAAAATCGATTGACTTAAGACAATACCCAAGGAAAAATCCACCTAGACTTTACTTGTTATTCTGGCTCCGAATCGGACGATTTATTCATTCAACTTGTTCCATAGAGATCCCTAAGTTATGTTATTATACCTATTAAAGACTAATAACGTCTAATCCCTAGATTGAATAACTGAGACTTTTCTCTAATTAACACTCTAGGGTTGCATTAACTTGATCTATGGATCCCCTTATTAGGTTTCACCCTCATCCAGCAAAATCTTGTCACCCTATTTCTAGGTACGCAATAAACTTCACTTAATTATGACAAATGTACTCCTAGACAGGGTCTATTCCTCCTCTGAATAACAGCATGTCTTGAATCAGTATCCTAGGATATCAAAACAAGAATTAAGAACACATAATTAAGAACAAGTTAAATATTTATCATACGATTCAGAAAATAATAACAAGATTCGTCTTAGGTTTCATTCCCCTTAGGTATTTAGGGGTTTTAGTTCATAACTAAATAAGAAAACATCTCAGAAGAATAAAGAATACAAAACATAAAGAAAACCCAAAACTCCTGAAGGGAAATTGAGGAGAAATCTTCAGTCTTGATGATGAATTCGGCTTTTGAGATAGATCAATCGGCTTCCTTGGAGTAGTTCCTTACCCCCTATTCTCTGTCTCCCTTTTTCTCCTCTTCTAGGGTGTATTTATAGGCTTTGGAATACATAGGAGCCCTCAAAAGTGGACTTTTCCAAATTTGACTTTCCTTGAGCTATCAGGCCGTGTTCGAGTCTGTTAGAATGGCACGGGCGTGTGCTATGCCCTTGTGAGTCGTGCTCCCGTGTGAGGAGGTTCAGGCCGTGTTGATTTCGTACTTTGACCCATTTTCTCCGTTTTTGGCCCGTTTCTCATTCCTTTCGCTCTCTTAAGCTCTCCTAAGTGTAAAACATGAAATTAAAGCATTAGGAGCATCGAATTCACCAATTCTAATGGAAAATCATCCATAAAATGCGTTAAACGTGGGGAAAAATATGAATAAATTACGATTTATCAAATATCCCCACACTTAAGCATTTGCTTGTCCTCAAGCAAAATTCTCAACTCATAATCAAACTAATTTCTCCTCAACTTATAATTCTTATCAATAATATCTTAAAATAATCCATAGGTAATCATACATTGAGAGTTCAACTAAAAGAACATAAAAGTGTCAAGCATTTCAAGTTGAGCATTTTATTCCGAAAACATAGGTGTCTTCCCTCATCTAAGTAATTACCTTTAATTCAAAATATCACAGAGTTTTACATCCTCACTAAAGATTCACTCAAATCACTCGAGGTGTTTAAGGACAATAAATGAAGCACTCAATAGTCAATAATGAAAAGTCATTACCATAGGCTTGCATGAAAATTAAATCTACACCACTATAATTTAAGATGATACATTAATCAAAAGGTCTTTAAAGGGTTTTAATGAGGCTTGGTTATAGGTGTGGTCACAAGCTGAAAGAAAGGGTTAGAATCGAGATTGAATTGAAAAATCGTCTAACTAGAAAAATAGTTAATCTTCACTTACGTACAACAGAGCCTCTCTCAGAATATGAAATTACAATAGTTTTTTTTTAAGAAGAAGTTAAATAACATAGACTAGCTATTAAGAACAAGACATAGCTAAACAATTTATTCAATTCAAATCTCGACAAAAATAGGGATTAATTTAAGGGATTTCAACAATAATGGGTTAAGGGTTAATATTAAGGTTAATACAAGGAATGGCTTGTTAGGCTCAAGGGGGTTTACGAGAGGTTAATCGTGGAGGTAGGCTTTTCATGGCAAGTGCCTTAATCATTTTGATATATCAAATCAAATGGTGTGGTCTCGACATGCATAATCAAGCAAGTTCTAAAATAACAGTTCAATACTGACGCACTCAAAGCAATAATAAAAGTGAGCATGAAAGGATGAATAGATGCTCAAAAGGCTCAAAAGGCTCAAAAATCTCACAAAAATTATGGCTTTTTGATGTTTAGACTCTTGAATTCCAATTCAAATTAATACCTAAACTAGGGGAAACAACTTCTAATTTAAAATTCTTAAAATCAACTTATCATGCTTGATTCTCTAATATCTTAAAGTTTAAATAATCAATGCATAAATCCCTATGTTTTAATTCAAGATATATCAATCAAAATCATAAATTAATTAAAATTTATCCTAAATATGATATGAGAGTTTTTCAAGAGAACAAGATGTTTATTCAGGGATTTTTCTGATAATGAAATAAATACCCCTTACACTTAAGATGTACATTGCCCTCAATGTACAAAGATAGATATTAGAGTATAAAAATAAGATAGGGGGAGGAGTGAAACTTCATGTATTAAGAACGGATGATATCCTTGGATTGGCGAGATCGAGTATTGGAGATACTTTGGATGGCAAGCTGGACTCTAAAGGTAAGCCGTTTTGCTTTTTTTTTTTTTGAAAAGGAAAACAAATGAATATTAAAAACTTAATAAAGGAAAAATAAAATAAGATAATTATTCTAATTTTTCAAGTGGCACGGCCGTAGCACACGCCCGTGTGTGCCGTGGCTTGCTCGTGTTTGTCGCGAATTAAGATGTCGCCACACGGTCTTCTCGTACGCCCATGTGTATAGGCCGTGTCGCTACGTGATCGTATTGCGCAACCATGTCTGGCGTGATTCGCTTCTTCTACGATCGTGTAGGTTTTCGCACGTCCGTGTTTATTCGGAAGATTCGACCACGGCCATGTCGCCCGGTCATGGCGTTTTATCGCAGCCCGTGTTTGGGGAAATCTTTTACCTTGTTTTTGCACGGCCATATCGCACAACCGTTTTTCCCTCCGTATTGGTCACACGGCTGTGTGATCGGCCGTGTGGAGTTGGGAACCTGTACCTCAAATACCCTGTTTGTGACCTAAATGTTTAAAACTTGAATTTAAAATAATTTAAAATCGTTAGTACTCGGGTTGCCTCCCGAGAAGCACTTGTTTATAGTCTAAGCTCGACTGTTACCTTGTTGGTATATTCAGGGCGGTTTGTGGAGTCGTAGCTCCTCTCCATCGACTTTAAAATTCTCACCATTATAAAGTTTGGGACGGTGTCCATTTACTTTGAAAGTACCGTATGATGGGTGACTTACCGCTATTGTGCCATATGGATGAACAGATTGAATTACGAAGGGTCCTGACCATCGTGATTTTAGTTTCTCGGGAAACATTTTGTGTCTTAGGTTGTATAGTAAGACGAGATCTCCAACTTCAAATTGTTTCTGTTGCTTTAAACGAACGTCATGGCGCCGCTTTGTTGCTTCCTTGTATAGGCGTGAATTTTCGTATGCATTGGCTCACCATTCATCTAGCTCGTTCAGCTGCATCAACCTATTTTTTCCTGCAAGTTCGAGATCAAGGTTTAGAAATTTAATAGCCCAAAAAGCTTTATGCTCTAGTTCGAATGGTAGATGACAACTTTTTCCATAAACAAGTCTGTAAAGTGATGTCCCTATAGGAGTCTTAAAAGCAGTTCTGTAGGCCCATAAGGCATCGTCTACTTTTGTTGCCCAGTCTTTTCTGTTTGATTCTACTATTTTTTCAAGGATTCGTTTGAGTTCTCAGTTTGCTACTTCAACTTGTCCATTAGTTTGAGGATGGTATAGGGTGGCTGTTCTATAATGAACTCCGTATTTCTTAAGGGTTTTTTCAAATTGAGTATTACAAAAATGAGTGCCCCTGTCACTGATAATTGCTCTAGGTGTTCTGAATCTCGAGAAGAGTTTTTTAAGGAAACGTACTACCACTCTAGCATCATTAGTAGGTAGAGCTTGGGCTTCTACCCATTTGGACATGTATTCAACTGCTACTAAGATGTATTTATTTCCAAATGAACTGGGGAATGGGCCCATGAAATCGATACCCCAAACGTCAAATATTTCACAAGAAACCATATAGCTTTGAGGCATTTCATCACGTTTAGTTATGTTACCTGTCCGTTGGCATTTGTCACATAAAGTAACATACCTGATAGCGTCTTTGAATAACGAAGGCCAATAAAAACCTAATTCAAGTATTTTGTGTGCGGTCTTAGTTCCACTATAGTGTCCTCCGGTTGGCCCTGAGTGGCAGTGTTCCAATATTTTTGATATTTCTGAGCCTGTAACGCATCTTCTAATGACTTGATTTGCACATCTACAAAATAGAAATGGATCATCCCAAAAGTAGTTTTTCACATCATTAAAGAATTGCTTCTTTTGCTGGTGTGTTAACCCTTTTGGGATAATGTTAGCAGCTAAAAAATTCGCGATGTCCGCAAACCAAGGTACCTCGAAGATAGATATAGCGAAAAATTATTCTTCAGGGAATGAATCATTTATTTCCACGTCATCTAGTTCTCTGGTATTGGATTTCTAGAGCCTGGACAGATGATCAGCCATGAGGTTTTCAGCTCTTTTCTTGTCTTAAATTTCCAAGTCGAATTCCTGCAATAGGAGAATCCATCGAATGAGTCGAGGTTTTGCATCGGTTTTAGTTAAAAGGTAGCGAAAGGCGGAATGGTCAGTGTAAACAACAACTTTAGACAATATGAGATATGATTAAAATTTATCAAATGAAAAAACCACAGCTAGCAACTCTTTTTCCGTAGTAGTATAGTTTTCTTGTGCAGCCGTTAAGGTTTTGCTGGCGTAATAGATAGGTTGAAAATACTTGTCTCTTCACTGTCCCAATACTGCACCTACTGCAAAATCACTCGCATCACACATTAGTTCAAATGGAAAGTTCCAATTAGGTGCAATTGTGATTGGAGCATTAATTAATTTATCCTTTAAAGTATTAAATACTTCTAAACATTCCTGATCGAAGTTAAAAGGTATATCTTTTTCTAGCAATTTAATCAAAGGCTTAGCTATTTTAGAAAAATCCTTAATAAATCTTCTATAAAAAACAGCATGTCCTAAAAAGCTTCTAATAGCCTTAACTGAACTAGGAGGTGGTCATTTTTTGATTGTTCCTATTTTAGATTTATCCACCTCAATCCCTTTACTAGAAATTTTATGCCCTAATACAATACCTTCTTGAACCATGAAGTGACATTTTTCCCAGTTAAGCACAATGTTTGTTTCCTCACATCTTATTAAAACTCATTTTAAATTTTTAAGGTAGAGATGGAAAGAGATACCAAATACCAAAAAATCATCCATGAAGACTTCCATGATATCTTCCACGAGTTCATCGAATATGGCTATCATACAGCGCTGAAAATGGCAGAAGCATTACATAATCCAAAAGGCATTCTACGATAAGTGAACGTACCATATGGGCATGTGAATGTCGTCTTTTCTTGATCTTCAGGAGCTATTGGGATTTGGAAGTAACCAGAGAGTCCATTTAGAAAGCAGTAATACATGTGTTTGGATAATCTTTCTAACATTTGGTTAATGAATGGCAAGGGGAAGTGATCTTTTCTTGTGGCGTCATTCAGTTTCCTGTAGTCTATGCAAACTCTCCACCCTGTAACTGTTCTTGCTGGGATTAATTCATTCTTCTCGTTGGTCACAACCGTCATGCCTGCTTTCTTGGGGACAACCTGCATTGGACTTACCCAAGAACTGTCAGAAATAGGATAAATAATTCCAGTATCTAGAAGTTTAATTACCTCGGCTTTTACAACTGCCTTCATGTTGGGGTTCAGACGTCTTTGAGCTTGCACACACAGATTGTATTCATCTTCCATCAAAATTTTGTAGGTGCAAAAAAGGGGCTGATTCCTTTAATGTCAGAAATTTTCCATACTATGGCATTCTGATGTTGTTTTAATACTTGGATTAATTCCTCTTTCTTTTTGGGTTGCAAATTAGAAGTAATAATAACTGGTAATGTAGAATTATTTACAAAGAATGCTTATTCTAAATGGTTTGGTAATTGTTTAAGTTCCAGTTTGGGAGACTTCTCAATAGAGGGTTTTTGCTTAAGTTCATCGTTTATCTTAATACCCTCATATTCTACTTGTCTTGATGAATGGTCATTAGGTTTCTCACCTGTCTCCTCGTCTTGAGCTGGATACGGTTCTGTCGTCTCCTCTTGTACAATTTCCTGAAAAGAGTCTTGAGTAATATGATCAATAGAGTCAATGAAATAACATGAATCATCCTGTTCCCTAGAGAATCTTATAGCATCGTAAATTTCAAAGATCATCTCCTCGTCACCTACTCTAAGTACCAATTTACCGTCACCCACGTCAATCACAGCTCTAGCAGTGGCTAGGAATGGGCGCCCTAAAATTAAGGGTACTTCCACATCTTCATCCATGTCAAGCACAATAAAATTAACAGGGAATATAAATTTATCTACTTTTACGAGTACGTCTTCTATAATACCCCTAGGATATTTAATAGATCTATCGGCTACTTGAATACTCATCCTAGTAGGTTTAGGTTCCCCAAGACCAAGTTGTTTGAACATTTTATATGGCTTCAAATTAGTACTAGTGCCTAAATCAGCTAGTGTTTTTTCAACATTCAGATTACCAATTAAGCAAGGGATAGTAAAACTTCTTGGATCTTTTAGTTTGGTTGGCAGCTTGTTTTAGAGTATGGCGGAGCACTCCTCGTTGAGTTCTACTGTAGATAAGTCCTCGAACTTCCTTTTATTTGTTAGAAACTCTTTCAAAAATTTTGCGTAGGTAGGCATCTGCGAGATGGCTTCAACAAAAGGTAAGTTGATATGTAATTGCTTAAAAAGTTCAAGAAACTTACCAAATTGTGCACCAATGCGATCTTTTTTTAATTTTGCTGGATATGTAACCGGTGGTGTATATTCCCCCAGCACTGGTTTGTCACTATTTTCGGGTTTTTCTTCCCTCCTTTCGCTTTCCACGGCTTCTTGTACTAACTTCTTTTTAGATTCTGCTAACACTTTCCCACTCCTTAGTGTAACTGCTTTGACATGCTCTCTTGATTTGGTATTACTAAGTACCTAGTGGCCTTTCCGAGATTAGTTTAGAAAACTGGCTTATTTGAGTTTCGAGTCCTTAGATCGATGCTTGTTGATTCTTAAGTGCTGTCTCAGTGTTCTGAAAACGAGTTTTTGATACCGAAATAAACTTTGAGAGCATCTCTTCAAGGTTTGGCTTCTTTTCTTGTTGATAAGGTGGCTGTTGAAAACCCTGAGGATTTTGTGGCTTTTGATTCCCTTGACCACCCTAGGAGAAATTTGGGTGGTTCGTCCAACCTGTATTATAAGTATTACTGTATGTGTTATTTTGATATCTAAAGTTATTATTACCCATATAGTTGACTTGTTCCTCCTCAGTTGTAGGATTGAAGGATTGATATTCTGTATGCACACCTCCTCCGCTTGAGTCACACCTCATTACTGGATGTACCCGCGTAGAACTAAGAAAACCATCAATCTTTTTATTAAGAAGTTCTACCTGATTAAAGAGCATGATGACTGAATTGACGTTATAAACGCCGGCTGTTTTCGTTGGCTTTGTCCTCATAACTTGTCACTAATAGTTATTCAGTGACATCTCCTCTATAAACTCATAGGTATCTTCCAGTGTTTTATTGTTGATGGTTCCGCCAGCAGCTGCGTCAACCATTTAACGAGTCGAGGGATTCAAACCATTATGGAATGTTTGTGCTTGAAGCCAAAGCGGTAACCCATGGTGAGGGCACCTTCTTAGTAAGTCTTTGTATCTTTCCCATGCATCATAAAGTGTTTCTAAATCCATCTGCACAAAAGAAGAGATATCATTATGTAATTTAGCCGTTTTAGCCGACGGAAAGTATTTTAGTAAAAAATTTTCGGTCATTTGTTCCCAAGTAGTGATAGACCCTCGTGGTAATGAGTTCAACCACTGTTTAGCTTTGTTTCTCAGTGAAAAAAGGAACAACCGAAGATGAATGGCATCATCAGAAACGCCATTGATTTTAAATGTATCGCAAAATTCCAGAAAGTTTGCTAAGTGAGCGTTGGGATCTTCATCCTCCAAACCATCAAACTGAACAAAATGTTGTATCATTTGAATTGTGTTAGGTTTCAGTTCAAAAGTATTTGCAGCTACAGCAGGTCTAACTATGCTAGATTCAATTCCTATTAAAGAAGGTTTAGCATAATCATACATAGTGCGTGGAGCAAGATTTTGATTAGCCGCAATTGTAGGAGGAAGCTGATTGCCTTGGTTTTTAGCCATCTCTTCGGTTGGGGGTTGAGTATCGTCTTCTTGCTCGTTCTTCGTGTATCTTAAGCTGCGCCTTATTTCTCTTTGGTTTCTGCGAACTGTACGATCGATTTTTTCGTCAAAAGTAATGGTCCCGACGGGTTTCTTCTAGTCATAAACTATAAAATCTGCCAAGAAAAGAAAAGTAAATTAATAAATATAATAATAATTAAATTAAATTGCAAGAAAAATAAATGGCTAAAGTAATAAAAATTGAGCGTTCCTAATATTTTAGTTCCCCAGCAACGGTACCAAAACTTGATCGCGAGGTTTCGTGATAGGTTTTAAATATTTATAATTACTCGTTCTTGAACTAACTAATATCGCGATGTAGGCAAGTGTACCTATCGAACAGTAGTATAGTTTTAGCAAGACCGGATTGACGAACCAAAGGAACTAAAAGCACTAGTAATGATTGTATTTTACTATGTAGCCTAAGAATAAAAGAGGTTTTGTTTTAATTAACTAATTATCTAAACTAAGAACTCACAAAGAAAATAATTGGGGAATTGCTTTCGAGGAAAATCGATTGACTTAAGACAATACCTAAGGAAAAATCCACCTAGACTTTACTTGTTATTCTGGCTCCGAACCGGACGATTTATTCATTCAACTTGTTCCGTAGAGTTCCCTAAGTATATTATTATCCTATTCAAGACTAATAACGTCTAATCCCTAGATTGAATAACTGAGACTTTTCTCTAATTAACACTCTAGGGTTACATTAACTCGATCTATGTATCCCCTTATTAGGTTTCACCCTAATCTGGTAAAATCTTGTCACCCTATTTCTAGGCGCGCAATCAACTCCGCTTAATTATGACAAATGTACTCTTAGACAGGGTCTATTCCTCCTCTGAATAAGAGCATGTCTTAAATCAATATCCTGGGATATCAAAACAAGAATTAAGAACACATAATTAAAAACAAGTTAAATATTTATCATACGATTCAGAAAATAATAACAAGATTCGTCTTAGGTTTCATTCTCCTTAGGTATTTAGGGGTTTTAGTTTATAACTAAATAAGAAAACATCTCAGAAGAATAAAAAATACAAAACATAAAGAAAACCCAAAACTCCTGAAGGGAAATTGAGGAGAGATCTTCAGTCTTGATGATGAATATGGCTTCTGAGATGGATCAATCGGCTTCCTCGGAGTAATTCCTTACCCCCTATTCTCCGTCTCCCTTTTCTCCTCTTCTAGGGTGTATTTATAGGCTTTGGAATGCCTAGGAGCCCTCAAAAGTGGCCTTTTTCGAATTGGACTTAACTTGGGCTCAGTAAGGACACGCCCATGTGACACGCCCGTGTGCGATTACTTCAGGCTGTGTTCGAGCCTGTTAGAATGGCACGGGCGTGTGCTATGCCCGTGCGAGTCGTGCTCCATTCTACCAGATTGGCACGGCCGTGTGGTCTGCCCTTGTGAGGAGGTTTAGGCTATGTTGATTCGTACTTTGGCCTATTTTCTCCGTTTTTGGCCCGTTTCTCGTTCCTTTCTCTCTCCTATGCTCTCCTAAGTATTAGGAGCATCGAATTCACCAATTCTAATGGAAAATCATCCATAAAATACGTTAAACATGGGGGAAAATATGTATAAATTACGGTTTATCAACCACTAGGGGTTTGGTGTGGCTCTACCTAGGGTAAGTTCTTAAGGCTCATTATATGCGGCTCGATTTTAAAGTAAGGATACTTGAACTGAAAAATTCTTGATCCTCACCCATTATAAGCTCATACAAACCGAGTTCAGTTTAGGGAATACACTTCCCTATAGGTATACGGAGATGAAGACCTTATGAAGACATAGGTATGGATGTATCCCAAAAGCAATCCACTATCCTATACGGAGGTGAAGACCTCACGAAGGAATAGTTTCTCTCCTACTTAAGAAGGGCAAAATTGAACAGTTATGCAAATGCAATATGCGAAAACACACAAAAAGAAACTTTCGAACCAATAAAACAGATATACTAGATCGCTATATAACTCGAGGTGTCAAAACATGAAGGATGAAATGTAATAAAGGGATCATAAATTTAAACCAAATTATCAATTTCGACAAAAAGACCAAAAAGTAATCAACTCGTGGCTTGGCTCTCTTATTTGTCCCAGTGGAGTCGCCAAGCTGTCGAAATCTTTTTTTTGAAATTGACTTTTATTAAAAACGAAAATAGGAGTCGCCACCAATCACTTTTTGGAGGCGTGATCGAGTCACCTCGCAATTTGATCGCTTCAATAAGAGGTTTGATTTATTAAAATAATGTTTTTCGATCTACAAAAATCCAGAAAATAGGTTCGGGAGTCGGTTACACACGAGGAAGGATTAGCACTTTCGTTACGCCCAAATTAGTACCTAATTAATTACTTGATGTCTTTGGTGTCGAAAATTAAAAATTTGAAGAGAATTTAAAATACAATCCCTTATTAAGACATTGCTTAACTAAATTAATTTCACGAAAAGGGCTTATTCAAGTTAATCGAGAAAAAGGATCATATTCCGTAAGGTAGGACACAATGCCTTATATCCCGAGAACAAGAATTAACGTCATTTTAACGTCATTGATCATCACTAAATCTCTTTTCATCTATTTAAGTAATACCACTACCTCGATTTTAAAAGAAGCCATATCTCGTAAGTTAAGAACATGACTTTTCTAATTCTAAAATAATAATAATAATTACCTTGATTTTTAAAAAAATCCTTTTTGGGCATCGTGCAAAGACGAATGCAATATTTAAAGTAATATGTATTAGTTTATTCGGGTATAGCATAAAATGAATGAATATATAAATACATAGTAATTAATGAAATAAAACAAAGTAGTGATAAGTAAAATGAGATGATACCAGAAATAAAAATGAATATAAAAAAAAGCTAAAATAAGATAAAAATGCCATGCTTCGCAATAATATAGTGCACATCAATTGTATAATAATCGAATATGCATAATAAAATAAAAGTAATAGTAATAATAAATCATGATAATATGCATAATAAGATAATAATAATGATAATAACAAAATGCAAAAAAAAAACAATCTATTTTTTTTTGAAAATAAAAAAAAAAAAATAATAATAGCAAGGAATATAAAATAAAGTATAAAAAAGAAAATATAAATAACCTAAATTTTAAATACTAAAATAAATAACATAATAAATAAAGAGGTAAAATTAACCAAATAAGGGATAAATTGAAATTTAAGAAAAACTTGAAGCATAAATTGCAAAATAACAAAGAAAAGGAATAAAGGACTAAATTTAAAATATAACAAAACTAATAGTCTAAAATTATAAAGAAAAAGAAACTGAAGGATTAAATTAAATAAGATAAAATTTAAGGGGTCAAATGAAATATTCCCCTCACATTAACATGTGTCATCCCCAAGGGGTTCACAATGGGTCAGGGGACTAATTGTACAGGGATTTAAATAATGGGGCAAAAATAAAACAAATAAAAATGAATAGGACTAAATTGAAAAGTAGCAAAAAGCAGAAGGGACAAAATAACAATTAGACCCCCTTTAAAAACATGTTGATCCTGCTAGTCAGGTCGGGTCGGATCGGGTTGGCCCCAAAACGACGTCGTTTGGGGTAACCCTTCTAAAACGGTGCCATATTGGCACCCTATATAAGTAAAAAAAAACTTTAAAAAATCATTTCAGCCTATTCTTTAAAAAAAATCCTGAAACCCTTTTTTTCCCTTCCCTGTGTCAGGCTTAGGTTTGGCGAGTTTCGCTGCGACAGCCACCAGTCGCCGGCAATGACTCCATGTTCCTGGTGGTTGAAAAAACCAAAAAAACCCACTTTGGGCTTTCGACTCCCAAATCTAGATCTAGGGTCGGTGCTCACCGGAGACCCACCGGTGGCTGCAAAAATGCGGAGGACGGTTCGATTCCAACGACAAAATATCGAATGCCAGGTAATTTTTTATTTTATTTTTATATATAGATAATAACAGATAAAAAAGAAAAAAATAAAGGACAAATAAATAAAAAAGATCACCTTTGAATTTTTTGATTGTTTCGTTTTCTATTCGATTTCTATTCCAAAAAAAACACATATAATTTCAATGGCTATAGCATTATTCAATTTTATAATTCTTTTTACTGTTCTTGCCACTGTAATGCGTGTGTGTGTTTCTCTTTTTTGCATGGTGGTTGACAGAGCAGTTGTGCAAGCGCTAGAAGCGGCAGCGGCTAGGCTAAGGTGTGCGGTCCTAGATTTTTTTTTTAAATTAGTTTTGGCCATTAATCATTAAATTTTTGTTTTGATTTGGCCATTAGATTTGATATTTAAATCGGCTATTGTTTTTTTTTTTTATAGGCTGATTGTTTGGTTTGGCCGACAAATGAGTTTACCATGCGGCCATAGCATCTACATGGCAAAATTCAATAACTTTTATAATAATATAACAATTTCTGAAAATTTCATGAAATTTATTTAATTCTTGATGAGTTTTTTTACTTTTAATTTTTATAATTATTTAATTATATTTCCAAATAAAAAAATAATCAAAATAAACTAACTACTGAAATAAATAAACATAAACTTGACAATGGTATAACCAAGTCGCCCTACCTATGTCGCACTGATTGATTAGTCCTTGAGCCTTAAGTACTTAAATCAATACATTTAATTATAGACCTAACCGAGTCAAAATACTGGCTAATGATATATATAATATTCGAGTCAAGGGGATTACTTAGAAAAGTCATAATCGAGAATTGGATCATGACTTGAAAGTTATATAATATATATACAAGAAGTGCTACAAACCATAGAGATGCCATTGTGATTTTTTGAACATTGCAGGGCACCCTGAAGCTAAAAAAGACCAGAATAACAATATTCAATTGAAACACAACATCCCAAGCATGCATCAGAAGAAAATCAAAAGCGAGGGTTTATTTTCTTGTCAGTCATTTTGGATATGTTGACAAAATCATATCATATTAATATTCAGTTATTATATTCGTCATTTATATTTAAGAATTAAATTAGATAATTTTATTGAAGTATTTTTATGTTTAAGTTGTACAGATTAAGATTATTGATTTTTTAAGAATATTTTTGTTGACTTGAAATAATTGCAAAGTAAAAAGCAATATACGAGTAAAAATGACCGCGGAAGTAAACATTTCTACAAGTATTGCGAAAACAAAAGTTTAACAAGGGAAAAAGTTTGTTTATGCAGTTTAGTTTCCCTACGTTTATGTATCCTAATCAGTGACAAGAATTCACTATTTTT